>NC_051182.1:21559530-21624291 GCF_013339695.2 Rhipicephalus sanguineus | reverse complement strand
TCGACACATTTCGAACACTTCTTGGCGCATTTCGGGACTGTGATGTGACAAGTGTCGGTTGTCCCGTTCACAAGGACACCCCTGCTGCAATAATATTTGGAGTATTTACGTGCCAAAACCACGATCGATGTGATTATGAAGCACCGCCGTTGTATTGCCTCCGGAACTTAGACCATCGGGTGTTTAACGTGCACTGACATCGGACAGTACACGGTTCTTAGAACGAATGTAAATTGTTGTTCACGTTCTCGTATTCACATCTTTATTATTTATTTATTATACTGAGAGGTCTCAAAACAGGACATTACATGAGAAAGTAATCCAAAAAAGAAAGGTTGGTTAGGACGACGTCAGATGGAAGGGTATTTCATTTTTTATTTTAAAGTATACCGCAGGCCCTTCACGGCCCATGCGAGTGGGTCCATGATTACATGAGAGGATATGCATTGCCGAAATTCATGTTGAAAATTTAGGCATCGCCTATACTCATATACAGCTTTGCTGTAAAAAGAAGGTCGATACGTATCAGAATGGACGCATGCTACAGGTACACAGCATTGTGGCGTACGGCGGGAGGAACGCCAGTAAAACTTTTGTTGGCCTAGTTGGTACATAGCATTTAGGAACAGAACTTCAGCGCAAATGAAGACGGACCACGAAGACAAGAAAGACAAGGACTGGCGCTTACTAACCACTGCTTCATTCTTCTCACAGCATCGCATAATATGCCACAACCACAATTAATGCATGCGCACGCGTAGCTTCGTATTGCATTCGTAAAGCACTCGAATGGTGATTTGCTTCCTGTGGCAGTGAGTGAAGGCAACTAACCAAAAATCAAAACTTGAACCCTTTCACGGCAGTAGTTGAGCGAGGGACAGCAACGGGGGAATAAGTAGACGAATTCGCATATTGTTGAGAAAGCGCGAATGCTCATTGTCGCACTCCCAAGCGAGGTGGCGTGCTTTGTACATGAGCTTTCGCGTTTTATGCCCTACAGCCACGAGAGTTATCGTGCTTCTGGCGCCATTTTTGGCCTTGCATGGTTGCAGTTGACATTTTGAAATATTCATAGATATTCGGGCTTATAAATAACGGTTATTCGATTCGATGATAGAATCGAAGAAGGCACAGTTCCATTTGAATATCGAATTGTTTTAATACTCGCACAAACCCCCTAAATACAAGGGTTGAAATTTGGGCGAGTTGTATAGGAACATCTAGAAGAAAACTGAGCAGCAGGACGAAACACCAAGAAGAACTGACGAAACTGCGCTCGTTTTCGTCAGTTCTTTCTTGGTGTCTCGTCCTGCCGCGCAGTTTTTTCTTTTAGACGTTCCCTTAAATACGTCGCTGCAAATAATACACCCTTGCATTCTGCTTCACTAAATCGAATGAAATGACAAGACGTGTTTTTCTGGCTTTCTTCGTGGTTTCTGATTTGGCAGGGTTTTCAGCAGCCGGCGTAATAGTGTCAAGGTGAGGTTGGAATATGATTGAGCATTACGGGAGCCTATAGATGATTTGCGCCTATACAGGCGAAAAGTTATTGCCGGTTACAACGGGAAACGGAATGAAGGTAAGCGCATTGTACAGTGTTTGCCTTATCGTTACCTTTTTTTTTTTTCATGCCCTGTATTACATGCTGTTTCTTGTCATAATGCTGAGATACAACTAAAACGCGCGTTTCACTCAAGCCCAAGTGAAATGAGAGCGACTACCACATCGAGTTAACCGTCGGGGTAACCCTTGTCGGCCCCTTTCAGTCATCAGCGCAGTAGCAGACGACGCGCCGAGACCAATCCTAACTGAGGTCCCTGTATTATAAAGGATCGACAACTACACGCGCGCCCTCTCGAGTCCAAGGAGCAGCGATAGCACACGATGAGCCGTTCGCTACCGTGCATACGCGGCGCCTGAAACCGAACTCAGTGCTCGCTTGAACCGTTAAATTATTAATATCTGTGTACTGAGATGCTCATCATTATCAAACTACAGGGACAATTACTTTAACGAGCACGGAGCGCGTTGAACCCTGAAACAAAACGCGTGCGTTTCCGAAGCAGGTTTCCGAGCGGGCTCCCCACGCGACTGTCATGCAGGCATTATTTTCTTGTTGTTGCTGTTTGACAGCTAAATAGCGCGAACTTCAGTGCCGAAAGACAGGAGAATGCGACACACACAAGCGCTGACTTCCAACTGAATTTTATTGAAGAAAACACATGAATATATAGGGTAACACCACTCCTGGCGCAGCTTCCCATCCACATAACCACATGAACTCCTAAGTGATAAGATTCATCTCTCTAAGGCACAACACCAGTTACATAGAACAAATAAAGTTAATAAATCACATGTCACTATCTTCAATACGCCCAAAAAACATAGTTCCTTTGCTGACAGAGCAGTGGAAGGCACGCTGATACCATGCCTAACATCCTTGCCATCTCGCTGCTTCTACTTCTCTCGCGTTTTTTGGTCATCATGAGCGAACAGCACTGCCACATTTTTCAAATTCCGGTGTACACCCACACCTTCGGCAATGCGTCGCCATGTGACCTTGCAGACTTCCCCGGACATTGTACGCGTGGTCCCTGAGACGGTCGTTTAACGCAACGCCCTTTTGTCCCACATATCTGCTGCCACATGTTAAAGGAAAGGAGTAAACCACTGCTTCTTTACATTCTGCAAAAGCGTACACGATGCTTCGTAGAACACGTGCGCTTTTCTTTGGCCGTTGGGCATGTCATCTTGCAAAGGCTTGACAATTTCTTGGGCGCCGACATGACAACCTTGCAACCGAATGCAAATTAAGAGGCTTGAAGCTGCAGGATACCCACAAGAAATAATTACAGTGGTGGCACAAGTCTTGCATCGCAAGATAAATAATGTAAGAGGTGGTGCCAGGCCAGAGCGAAGACAGACTACCGCGGAAGCTGTGCAAAGGCAAAATAAAAGGTTTGCCGTAATTCCGTATATTCACCGGTCTCCCCATAATTTAAAGAAGGTGGGGCAACACGAAGATGTCAAGGTTGTCATGTCATGATAAGTGGATCATAAGCTATCTATTGCAACAAAAAAAAAACAAGGTGCAAAATTTTTGTGTCAGTGCTCCTTTAAACGACCGTCTCAGGGAGCACGCGTACAATTTCCGGGGAGGTCTGCAAAGTCACGTGGCGACGCATTGCCGAAGCTGTGGCTGTACGCCGGAATTTGAAAAATGTGCAGTGCTGTCCGCTCATGATGACCAAAAAACGCGAGAGATAGTAGAAGCAGCAGAGATGGTCAAGGATGCTAGGCATTGTATCAGCGTGCCTTCCACTGCTCCTGTCAGCAAAGGAACTATGTTTTTTGGGCGTATTGCAAGATAGTGACATGTGATTTATTAACTTTTATTTGTTAGCTTTCATTACAATTCTGTAAAGCCAAATCTTGAAATTCATTTTCAAAGTCTCACCCCACCCTAAGTTCAGCTTCCTTCCGCACACTATCAAAAAGTAATTTATTACTTGGTACAACTAGATCGTTGCCTTTAGAAGGTTTCTTGCATGGATGTATTGATTCGCGCTATGTTTCTTAAAAGTTGTTGTATTCTTGCTTTTTTTTCTTGCAGTGTTGCATCGCCTTATGTTTTGTTGTATACTTAATGTGCAAAAATGCACCCCTGCGATACCCCAAATTGGGCTACTGTATATCAAGATAAGTAGATAAATTTACGCGGTAGCGCAACAAGTATGCTCGAGGTCCAAGATGAACAAAGTTTCGACAGTATCTGCAGAGCCCCTTCCTGGCGGCGGTCGCGTGCATCGGTGAACCGCGACGGCTGCCGCCGTTACGCTATCCCGAGTGCGGGGCGCTCGTCGCAGCCCCGTCGGGCCGCACGAGCGGCGTATCCCACAACGCGGGAGCCGTCACGGTAGCTCTTCACGGTGCCGTCGGCTCGGCTTCCAATTAGGCTTCAGTGCGCACACTCTGCGCGAGTTACGCCGCAAGCCGAGCGCGGTAAGGACGTGAAAGCGGCGATACGCCCGCCACGCAGGGGCGCTGCAAACGGAGGCCTCTGGAAGAACTGCTTCCACGGCAGCGCCTACAGGTCCACGGGAAAAAAAGAAAAACACAAGGCAGTGTCGTATTGCACAGGCGCCCCATTAGCTTATATTTTTGCACAAAAAAAGTCGGCCTCCACCACGTGATCTCCAAGTCACTCATTATGGAACGTCGTATTTTCGGCGCGTAACAGGACAGGACCCCAGTATCGCAGAGGACAAACGCTGACTTTTCTGAGTTTCTTGCTCTCTCACGTCCTATCACGCTGCAAAGAGGAAGCCATTGTTCCACAACGGTCATAACCTACGAAGCCACGTTACTCTCTGAATTCTCCATTTTCCTGGTTCTAGTATATTAAATAATTACGCTGCTGTACTATCAGCTCCACAATGTACTGCGGGCATTTCCTCATTATTCACCTGCGTGTCTTGCATGGTTTATTGCCGTGTATTTAATCGTTTTACTCGCTTCACACTTTATACCTTTAGTGACGCGATCGACTTGGATGTGTCTTTTGTCCACATCCATTGCCAGCTCACACAACAGTAGTAACGTACAACCGGAGCCGCGCCCACCCACGCAGGGGCGCTGCATGCGGTGAATCCCAGAAGAACCGTGTCTATGGCGGTGCTTTGGTGCCTCCATGCCATGGATAAAGGAAAGTTGGGAGCGTGGCATCACACAAAGATACCACTAGCGTATCTTTTCTTTTTCCGTAAAAACAGTCGTCCCCATCACGTGAGCTCCTAACTGCAAATGAATTTGTCCGACTTGCTTGGTTTTCTTCCACGTAGTAAAGTTCTCGTTTTGCACTTTCGTACTTAGCCGTGATGTATGACGGCGCCCCACTTTACCGCGACGGACAAAAAAAAAACAAAGGTAGCCGCGAACGAAGGTAAAGAAATAAAAATCCATGGCGAACACGTGTTTTCGGAATGCCATACGCAAGTCGTGTACTCACAATTTTGGAGATGCTTTAATGCGCAGTTGTTCAGGTTTCAGGACGCAGCGTACCCCAATGAGTGTTTAAAATCGGTAGCAGAAACGATGCTTAAGAAAGTAAGTTTGTTTACAACGCGCAAGGGGACCCCTCGGATGTACGGTAACCACAAAGACGGAGAGTTGCGGTGATCCACTATATTCACTGGGTCTCCCATCATTCAACGAAGATTGGTAGGAGATCGGATGTCACCGTTGTTTTTCCCGCTCCCAATAAGCTTTCGAATTTATGAAAGCTGACCTCCTCTCTAGCTAAGAAAGAAGAAGTCTGCACTATTAAGAATAGGAACCCGTTCGTTGAGCGCCCGAAGAATGTCGTCTACAATATTCCCCTGCCATGCGGCCAGGCACGCGTGGCACAAACGGGAAGGGGTCTCAACGTGCGCCTCCAAGAGAAACGTCAGAAAACGCATAAGGGCAGCGATGACTTCTTGACACAGTACCGTTCACATTTCGGACGCGCCCCCATTTTCGATGGTACAACGGTTATCGCTAGACAGGGGAATGAGCTTACTAGGCTCATAATAGAAGCACCAGTGATTAAGGAAAAAGGGGCGGTCAGCGACGCGTCGGTCACCGTTTCAAGCAGAGAGTTATCTTTCTTGCGTAGCGCTTGTGGCGACGCGCCTTCCCTCAATGGTGTCCATTGGTTTTTATTGCCACGAGCAAACGGCAGAATGTATCGCGCATGAGTATATTTGTGTAGATTTATGTGTCTTGTTGTGAATTAAAAGTAGTTGGGAGTCAGCGCCTGTCTTCGTTCGTCGCACCCCATTTTTTTTTTTCGGTTGTGTAAAGTGCCGCTGTAAGGCATCATGGATCCACAGCAGCTAGCCAGGTCGCGCACCTTGCTTCTACTGCAGTGAGGCACACATTGTCGCTTGTGTCACTGCTCTGGAAGAAAAAGAACAAAACCGAAAGTCCTTTTTGGTGATTTCTGTAGACTTTTTATCAATCAACCAATCAATCAATTAATGAATAAAATCAGTCAATCAATCAATCAATCAATCAATCAATCAATCAATCAATAAGCAAACGGTATTCAGCATCAAAAAGTACATTGAAGTAGACTCGAGCAAAAAAAAAGGTAGGTGTATACTACATAAGCGGCAGGAGTCTGCGCAATTTTAACTCATCGTGAGGCGGAAGTTGCATGTTAATATTGAAATGATTTCGTTGCACGCACTGTTGATGTAGACTATTCAGCATTAAGATTGTGAACCATAAAGCAAGCGAATGATTCGTTTGGTTTGTCACAAAAGGCCTTACTGAGACATCACCCCCCCCCCCTTTTTCTTTTGCGTAAGATAGGGCACTCCACTTGTTTGCATTGCGATACTGAAGAAACGTTTTCAATAGAACTGTACGATCACCTTTGTTAAACTGCGTCTACTTGAACTACCGTAATACATCCAGTGTTTAAATAAACAAACCCTTGCAATTTATGCCTGGGACAATATAAACGTGGCTGCGTTCTGAAATGGCAATGGTCTGATTAAACTGCTTTAGTTCGTTGCATGCAGCGATGATTTCAGATCAACAAATGGCGCTGGAGGGAACGTTTTGACAAGGAAGCTTGTCTTGCCTTTGAACTTGCCCTGACAAGAGACAAGTGCCCTTGTCGAAATGTCGGCTGCAGTGACATTCTCTCTTCGACGACTCTTCATCGACTCGAGCCTCCACTATCTCCTGAACCTATCTCGTGTTTTGTATCAACTATGGCTAATACACGGCGAAAGGTCGCTGTAAAAAAAAGAGAAAAAAAGAACAGGCAGACGGATTGATGCCTTGTGGCACGCCCACTGCAGCTTTTTTTTTTTTCTCCTGGACTCTCTCCGGGAAACGCGAGATGCGGGTCGAGAAGCGAGCCTGCTAGGCTCCGTCATTCTGGGACCGGCAGTGCGAGAAACCCGACACCTGCACGCGAAAGCGAGAGCCCCCCCATCTATCGTCCCGGAACGGGCCATAAAGCTTGCGCGAGTCAGGCCGCGCTGCGACCCCCGACCACCAGCTGTCCTCGGCGACCATACGACTGAGGACGCTGTTTTGAAGAGGTCAACTAACATAAGTGGAAACACAAAACAGTAAAAATAGAGGCAGCTGTTTCTTCCTTTTTTGCATGCTGTGATATTGTTCTTTTTTTTTGGCTTTGTCTACAACATCGGCACAAGGCCTTTCGATCTCCTTTAAATGCTGTCTACGTCATCTTTTATGTCTAAGAACGTCGCTTCTTCTTCAGTTGTGTTTTTATTCTGTTGCATGCATCTTACGAGAACACACCATTCCCTCTGTTCAGTATTGGGTATGTTTCCTGTTATATGACTCAATCCTAACACATAAGGACACAGACAAAAAACAAAACAAATTATGTCTAATTTTATGTCTCTGGCTTATTAAGTGCCAAAATCAGGAATACATCATTATGAGGCACGCTGAAGTTGGAGACATCACAACTTCTTTAACGTGCAAGTAAATGTGAGTTCACCAGAGTTCTTCCATTTTTGCCCCATTGAAATGCGGCCACTATGGTCGAAAAATCACAAAACTGTCATATTTGTTGTATTGCAAGAATAAGAAACGACCAGAGTGAGATATCAGAAAAGAGATAATATTTCGTTAGGAGCTGTCATAGCAAGATGTGCGAATAAGTTCATTTTATCCGGGAGAAATTGTACTTAAAATAGAGTAAGGCAAGAAAATTGATACCGCTGCAAATAAAAATAATATGTTAATAAGGGCCAGCATTATAGAGGTTAGCCTATTAAACATGATTTTGCACGCAAAATGACATTATTTTTTCTCTATTATACTACAGGCCTCAGACGAGCCTGGGAAGGCTAAGCAAAACAACAAACACGGTTGAATGACAAACAGGTTACTCAATGTGAGTGCTTGGCGCATGTGTCGGTTTACTCCATACTATTTATTATTCTAGGAATGAGTGGTCCTAAACGTACCAGTTCTCTTGGAGTACGTGTTGAGCACTGCGGTTAGGCATGTCGTGCTTGTAATGATAGTCACTCGTTGGGGTCGATAGCAAGTTTGGAACAAAAGATAGCAACTGAATGCGCTGAATTTTATCCGCACTTGGATAAACCATTTGACATAAAAAAGCAACTTTATAAGCACGACCCGGAGCGAAGGGATTGTTTCTTGTATTATCGGCATTCAACAGTTCACGTGCACAGTAGTTACCCTCAAGTGCCGATAGTTCACCGCCCAGTCAGTGATTCAAAGTGAGGAGTATTTGTATCGTCAACTACGGCCAATGGTGCCCCAGTGTCTCATTTATTTCCCTGTAAGTACACAGCCACGCAAATCACTCTTTATGAAATCCATACACCGAGGCAAACTAGACTGCAAGAGTGGGACACGGGTGAGAACAGTTTTAATATTGAGACAGTGTAAAACTTGCGAAATAAAATTTATTTTGTTGTATACGTTAGCAGAGTTGCTTGGCGAAATGACTAAGGTGTTTTCATCTTGCAAGCACCTTAGTCGTTTTGGAGGACGCTTGAGCTTCAGGAGTAGCCTTAATCGGACCTCGTTCGCATCGCCTTCTCCATCGGTAATCTCGTTTCGCTTCTCGGTGGACAGCCATGCCGGAAGGAATAGAACGTCTCTGCGAGTTACATTGGCCGTTTAAAACTAGTCTAGAATGCCTATGCAAGTACAGTTGCGAACTGCCAACTGCGCCATAATTGTTCCTTTGGCGAATCACCGAATTACCCATTACGTGCGCGGTAAGGCAACAAGCGAACCGACGCAGCTGCTCACTTTGTTGCTGGTTTCGCTGCTGCTGATAATTAAACTCGAGAAGGGTATCTTGCTGGATGAGTTGGTGCGATAACATCATTAAACGCAGCGCAAAGAACACGGACACAGAAAAGAAGCACACTACACTTAAATAGCTTCGCTGTTAAAAGAAATCAAAAGCCCGAGTCTCATGTAAATCAATTTGCATGAGCGTTATATATGTGTGCCATTCTTAATTTTTGTTGAAATTTCCGTATCAGTCAGAAGCTCTGATACGGGAGCTTCTTCCTGTTTCCATAGTGTGATACATAGAACGTGTTCTTCGCTGCCAGTGTCACCCTGACAGTTTTAACGTGATAGCGTTAAAGAGCTCGTTTTGCAGAAACTCTGGTGTCGGCGTTGCGTCGGTTAGTTTGGAGTGAAAATCAACGTTGTCCGTGAGCGAAAATTCGAGATATATGCAAATAAATGAATAATATAAAAGCTTCGGTTCGAGTGTGATCGAGCCCAGGCCTCTTGCGTGGCAAGCAGGTGTTCTACCACAGAGCTACGCCATTGCATGGAACTGCTTCGGAAAAAAACCTTATACGAATGTCACGTAATGCGAGCAGTCTCCTTGACGCTTGTAATGTTGCGTGGCAGAAGCATAGAATCGCGCCAGGTGTCAATACATGTGAAGAGCACAACAAGTGAGGGGTTTAAAGGCCCACATATTACAAAGCACTAAGACATATTTTATGATCATCGTTAAACGCAGCGCAAAGAACACGGACAGAGAAAAGGAGCACACTACACAGCGCTAACTATCAACGCAGATTTATTGAAGAACACACGCATATATACGCTACTCATGAAAAACAGACACGTGATCCGAAACGAAAGAAAAGAGGTGATTTATTGATTAGCAATCAGAAAATCTAATTCGATGTTATGCAACAATATTGACGGCCTCGCTACACATGTGTAAAGAATGACAAGCAAGCACATAGCGTTGCAACTGTAGTCGAACTGGCGGTTTATTGGGCCAACCCGTTGGAGACCAATCCCGAGCCTGTGTTGCCAGACCACCTGGGTGCCGGCCCCCTACCGGTACATCTTCCCTTCTCTGGAGAAGGAAAGGGCCTCGTAGTCCCGTAGGTAGCCTGGAGGCCTCCGCACTCGAGTAGAACGTTGTAAAGGTGGTGTCGTTGGACTGGGACTTGACGACACTGCAGAGGTAGGATTGGGCTCATCGACAGTTGGCTCCTGGGATGTCGCTGCAAATTGGGGGCACTCTGGTGTTTGTGGCATTGTTGGGCATGGGGTAACCTCCGGAGGCCCTTCATTTGGCGCGAAGTCCTCATCCAGGACAGCCTCTGGCTCGAAGGGCTCGTCCGTCTTTAGAAGATGCTGCCGATTTCTTCTAAACTGTTGGCCCCCTTCCGTGCGAACAGTGTAGGACCTTGGAGCCACTGAGCACTGCACTTGATCCTTAGGACCCCAACACCCGTCCTGGCGTATCCTCACAATATCTCCTTCATGTAGTATCGAGAGAGGTCGACCCTGTGTTAAGTTCTGAGGGGGCTTGTGTACTGGACTCGCGCTAGGCACTGCAAAGTCCGGCAGCCTTCCACGAAGCCGTCTTCCCATGAGCAGCTCGCTGGGTGTTCGCCCATCCTCTAGCGGGGATGTCCGGTAATTCAGCAGTCCCACCCAGAAATCATCTTCTACACCCTCACTTTTCTTCAACAGTCGTTTCACAACTTGGGCTCCCTTTTCAGCCAAGCCGTTGGACCTGGGAAATCGCGGGCTGGATGTAGTGTGGAGAAAATCACACTTGTCTCTGAACGCCCTGAACTCTCGACAGGTAAATTGAGCACCTCCATCTGTACACACTTCGAGCGGTATTCCGTGGCGGGCAAACATCATTGAAAGTTTTGATATTACCGCCTTGCTGGTTGTCTGAGATAAGTACTCTACTTCGGGATAGTTTGAGTAAGCGCAGTAAGCTACCAGATAGCTCCGGCCACCGTACTCGCAAAGGTCTACGCCAATGCGCTGCCATGGTTGCTCTGGGACTTGCCTGAGTATCAGCGGCTCTGCTGGTTGGCGGTACGCAAACTGACGACACTTTTCGCAACGGCTAACCAGTGCCGCTATGTCCGCATTCATTCCTCGCCAGAACATCAACAATCTGGCGCGGGCCTTGCACTTGTTAACTCCCAAGTGGCCCTCATGCAGGCGCTGCAGCATCTCTTGACGCAGACTTCTGGGTATCACCACTCTACTGCCCCGCAGAAGAATTCCATCTATGCATGTCAACTCAGAGGAACATGCAGCCAGCTCTCCATTGACAGCTCTCTGCTGTTGTAAAGACTCCATGACATGCCTTAGCTCAGCATCTTCGTGTGTTGCTGCAGCCAGGCGGGCTTTCATGTTGTCACTCAGAAGGACGGAGAGAACGTGGGCAGCGTGGACGGTAACATCATCTTGGTCGGGGTCAGGGCTATGAGATGCTGCGCCTTGTAACCTGGATAGGGTGTCGGCCAAGACCAACTGCTTCCCCGGCACGTACTGGAACACGACATCAAATTGCATCAGTCTCAAAAAATATCGCTGCAGACGTGGAGGCATTTCACACAAGTTTTGCTTCGCTATTGAAAGGAGTGGCCTATGGTCCGTCTCGACTAAGACCTTGTAGCCCAATAAGAAGTCCTTAAAGCGTTCACAAGCAAACGTAGCAGCAAGCGTCTCCTTCTCAATCTGGGCATACTTGGCCTCGGAGCTAGACAAGACTCGCGACGCATAAGCCACCGGGCGCCAGTCTTGGTCATGCTGTTGGAACAGTGCCGCGCCTATAGCAAAGCTTGACGCATCGGCCGAGACCTTCGATGGTTTCTCAGGGTCAAAAAGCGCTAGAATTGGTGATGATGTGAGCATCTTCAATAAATTCTTCCATTCACCATCATGTTGAGCCTCCCATACAAATGCCGCTTCCTGCTTTATCAGGGACCTTAATGCCTCTGTTTTCTTCGAGAGATTCGGAAGAAATTTCCCAAAATAGTTTACTGCTCCCAGAAACCTTTGTACTTCTTGCTTGCAGGAAGGACGAGGCATGTTGGTAATACAGCTGGTAAGTTCAGGGTCCGGTCTAATGCCAGCTTTGCTTATGCGGTCACCCAGAAATTTCACTTCCTGAGTAGCAAATGCACATTTGTCCCCGTTTAAAGTTAGTCCTGCCCTTCTTGCCGCTTCTAGCACCCCCCGAAGACGCTTGTCATGCTTCTCCTTCGTCGCTCCCCAAACAAGAATATCGTCAATGTACACTACAGTTCCTGGCAGACCCTCTAATATCTCACTCATCGTTTTTTGGAACACTTCGGGGGCAGAGGCAATGCCGAATGGCAAGCGTAGGAACCGGTACCGTCCGAATGGGGTGCCGAACGTACAAATTTTAGAGGAGCTTTCATCCAGAGGGATCTGGTGGAAACCGCAGTTAGCGTCAAGTTTGCTGAAGAAAGTCGCACCAGCTAATTCCGGTTCAATATCTTCCCGACGCGGGAGTTGGTAGTGTTCACGCTTTAGGTGTTGGTTTATCTGACGGGGGTCCATGCAAAGTCTCAGTCGGCCATCTTTTTTTACGAACAGTGACAAGCGGGCTTACCCAGTCAGTGGGCTCGGTGATCTTGGCGATAACGCCTGCAGCTTCCATGCGACTCAGTTCCTTTCGTAGCGGTTCCTTGAGAGCATGAGGCACTCGCCGAGGAGGCATAGCAGCAGGGCGTGCCTCGTCGCTCAGCTGTAGATGGTACGGACGCCGGGTACATCCTAAACCTTGAAACAATGAAGGGAACTCCTCCTGCCAGTCTGACTCGGCCCTGCTGATGTCACACAGGCGAGACTAATCCGAATTTCTCGCATGACTTCAGGCCAAGCAACGGTTGGCTGCCTCGCTTGACAACAAAGAATGGTACGTTTTCTTGCTTCCCTTGAAGCTGAAGCGAGAGCGTCGCTTGTCCCAGGTGCTGAATGACGTTTCCGTCGTAATTCGTCAACACCGTGCTGCATGGGCGGAGCATGGCTTTTCCAGAACGCAGCTTGCGAAAGTGAGCATACGGTAGTATGTTGGCCTGTGCCCCTGTGTCCACCTTGAGCCGCGTCGGGTGTCCAGCCACTAGCGCGTTCACGATCCAGTCTCGCTGCCCCGAGACGCTATCGACGCGCACTGTTAAAATATCAAAGTCTTCTTCCGACTCGTATGCTCCTTGCTGTCCATCACCGGACCTTGGAGTGCTAACTTCATGAACCCTGGCACTTCTGCAGCATGACGCGAAGTGATTTTTCCTCTTGCATAATGCACAAGCCTTGCCCCACGCTGGGCATCTTTTGGTTCATGGACCCTTCCGCAGTAGCCGCACCGACCGCAAGTTGAGTTTCTCTCCGGCGTTGCCGATGATCCAGTGACACGGTGCACGTTCACTTCGCTACTGGCAGCGTTCTCAAGAGTCCGGTTTTGCAACGCTGCCACCTCCGCCGCTTTGCAAAACTGTATTGTGGCTTCTAACGTGAGATTCCTCTCGCGCAATAGGCGCTCACGGAGCTTTTTGTCATGAATTCCGCACACAAGCTGATCACGTACTAAAGAATCTCTTAAGTCACCAAAGTTGAAGGTCTTTGACTTGAGTTGCACATCTCGCAAGAACTGCTCGAATGGCTCCCCTTCTTGTTGATGGCGGTAACGAAACACGTAGCGTTCGAAAGTTTCGTTCGTCTTCGGAATGCAATATTCCTCGAAAGCTTGAATGATGGCGTTATAATCTTCACGTTGCGCTTCCGATAGCGTAAAGGTGTTAAATACCTCGATGGCTTCAGGTCCCGCGACGTGCAAGAAGATAGCAGCTTTTTGCGTTGACGAACGCTCTTTGTCCGAGACTGCTGCTTTGAAGAAAAGTTCAATGCGCTAACGGAAGCGTTTCCAGTTCTCTGCGGCATTATCAAAGAGCACCAAGCGTTCAGGAGGGGGTAGGCTATCCATGTTTAGCGGACGAGTTAGACTTCTGACACCATGTAAAGAATGACAAGCAAGCACATAGCGTTGCAACTGTAGTCGAACTGGTGGTTTATTGGGCCAACCCGTTAGACCAATGCCGAGCCTGTGTTGCCAGACCACCTGGGTGCCGGCCCCCTACCGGTACAGGTGTAAAAAAGAATAAAAAAACTAGCCTACATGTTCAAGACAAATAAGAATATAGCAATAATAAAGTTACGCACTAGAAACAAGATAACATGAAATACACACAGGTGAAAACTGTTGAACACGTGTAATATTGTGCAAATACAAGCGCGATACATTCATTTTCCTTTTATTTGCGCACCCATACCAGTGAACCTATTGCAATGACTCTAAATGAGATTCCAGCAGCGACATTCGGCAGGTCATTCCACAACTCTACAACTGCCGGAAAAAAAAAAAACCGGCAGATCCCACGCATTGTGGGAATCGATGTAATGCGAAGCAGCCAGCAAAGAGCTGCATACATCGTCTTGTATGTCATTGACGAAAATGCATGTCATGGTTTTCATGTCCTATTATTTATGTTCGTCACGCAGTAACGTCGCGCACTACCAACTTCGGGGTCGATCAAGCTAGAGAAACGGCAGCCAGCGCACAATGAGCGTGGCACGCTCATGGTGCTGTACATGACATGTCATGACAAGTCATGCTGTACATGACATGTGTGTCATGATTTTCATGTTAAGTGGTGTTATTTATGTTCATCACACGGTCACGTCGCAAGATACCAATTTTGGTGTATATCAAGCTAGCGACACGGCCGCCAGCGCACCATGAGCGTGGCACGTAAGTCATGCTGTACATGACATGCGTGTCATGATTTTCATGTTAACTCGTGTTATTTATGTCCGTTACACAGTCACGTCGCAAAATACCAATTTTGTTGTATATAAATCTAGCCAACCGGTCGCCAGCGCCCCATGAGCGTGGCACGTAAGTCATGATGTAGATGACATGCGTGTCATGATTTTCATGTTAACTCGTGTTATTTATGTTCGTCACACGGTCACCTCGCAAGATACCAATTTTGGTGTATATCAAACTAGCGAAACGGCCGCCAGCGCCCCATGAGCTTGGCATGTAAATCATGCTGTACATAAGATGCGTGTCATGATTGTAATGTTATGACTTGTCATTTATGTTCGTCATACAGTCATGTTACGCCATACCAATTTTGGTGCGCATTCGATTAACCAAGCGTCCAGGAGAGCAGAAAGTCGTAGGCGGCTAGATAGATAGATAGATAGATAGATAGATAGATAGATAGATAGATAGATAGATAGATAGATAGATAGATAGATAGATAGATAGATAGATAGATAGATAGATAGATAGATAGATAGATAGATAGATAGATAGATAGATAGATACGCTCAAAGTCGCAGAAGTTCGCTAAGAAATGCTTCGCATTTAAAAAAAAGAATACTTAAACGTGTGACAAGAACGTAAGAATGGTTTTGTTGGTGGTGATACATAGTGAAACTTGTGGCGCACAGAGAAGACACGGAAAAAGAAAGTGGAGACTGGACGATGCGCTTCGTCCAGCGCATCGTCCAGTCCTCACTTTCTTTGTCCGTGTCTTTTTTTGCGCGCCACAAGTTTCACAATGTGACAAGAATGGGCGTATGCATTTCTCGTTGTTAGTTCTTCTGGAGTGACGGTTCGGAGCTTTTAGGTATATGTCCTTATGTATATTTAGTGAGTTGTTCGAATGAAACAAAAGAAACTTCAGCCAAGCCGAGAGTCCTCGTTAACAATAGGGCACATCCTGCTAAGCCACCGCAGGGGCGTCTGCGCAAGCAGGCGTTTGGTGTGTAGCGACACCGCGGACACGCGCTAACGGGGGGGGGGGGGTTCGACCCCCTCCCACGCATCGCCGTGCGTGGCATTGCCGTGTCCGGGGAAAAGGGGATCCTGGGGTTGAGTCGACGCCGGGTGATTGCACTTTTAAGGCCCCCCGGCAGAGGCAGCACACCCCTTTGGCGCCGGTTTTACGTAGACGGCAGCCCTGGGCTGACCCACCCTAAAGGAAATCGGCAGCCGCCTTTTTCTCTCTCTCCTCTCATCTTCGTCTTTCTCTCTCACTTTTAATCTTTCCTGTCCTCTCCTCTCTTCCATTTACTTCTACCTTTTCTGGCGGCAATGGTTAACCTTGTGTGTGTGCCCTCTCTTGGGCACATTATATTTGGTTATAGTGGCTGTGTGCAGCTGGCGTTGGCATGCCTTATATCAACATAAGTGCTGTCGCGTCCCCATGTTGGGCTCCATGGTGGGCGGCTGGCATGGCTCCTAAAAATACACATAGCGTATGGCCTCCACCTCCATTCCCAGACTTCATGATCGTCCTCTCACAATGAGGGGACGCACCGAAGATCAAATTCATCATTTGTTGAAGCCAAAGGAAATTTTCCCACGCTTCCACATCATCCATTGTAAAACACTCGATAAGAATGCTAGAACAATCTCTCCCTTCGTTGTGTCGAAATGCCCGCAAGAAACACTCCGCCACGGTTACCAGGCAACTAGAATGGCTAGCGGAGACCTTCTCTTTGAACATGAAACAATCCAACATGAAAAACTGTCGAACCTCGTTTCGTTGGGAAACACACATGTCTTAAGTCACCGTCACCCCGCATCGCTTTCTACACAGCTCGCGAGGTGTGGTATCGGACGAAGACTTGCTCGACTTGACAGAAAGTGAACTCCTCGAGGGCTGGAGCGACCAGCTTGTGATCAATGTGCAGCGAATTAAAATCAGGCGTGACGATAAAGAAATCCAGACATAACACCTCATTCTCGCATTTGCTACAAGCACGCCACCAGAACATGTCGAAACAAGATACTTGAAACTTAAGGTTAGGCCATATATCCCCAACCCGCGGCGTTGCGTTAAGTGCTAGCGTTTCGTTCACGAATCTCAGAGCTGCCGTGGCCGTCAAAGCTGTGCCAAGTGCAGTTCACACGATTGCACACGGCTGACAACTGTGTCGAAACTCCACACTGCGCAAACTGCGATGGTGGGCACCACGCCTACTCTCGCACATGTCCGTCATGGAAAAAAGAAAAAGAAATAATCACACTCAAGGTCACAGAAAACATCTCCTTCAGGGTGGCGCGCAAACGCCTTTCTTTTGAGCAGGGACCTTCATTCGCGGACGTGGCGCGCAAGGGGGCCACAGAGGTTCGTGGCGGCCGCGCGTACCACGCAAAGTGGACAGCCGGCAGCGCCACCTGCCCCCTCAGCGGAAGCAGCCTCTGCTGCTCCGCAACCAAAGGGCATGCAGGCCTCCGGATCTCCAGACCCAGGGCCTTCTCCTCAGGCAGAAAGCCCCAAAACTCTGACACCTGTGCTTGTTAGCCGCGAGCGGGCATCTAGCGTCTCTGCCGAGGCGATGGATACAACGGCAAGCCCAACGGCGTTTCAAGCGCCGAAGGAACGGCGCAGCTCGTTGGAGCGCGCCGAAAAAGAAAAAGCCCGCATTACAGGACCTGGAAAGGGCTCTGCGACTTAAAGCAATAGTTCTTTCAGTACACACAGCACTAATTTACACTGCAAATGGATACACAAGTTATACAATGGAACGTGAGAGGTCTTCTAAGAAACCTCGACGACATCCAAGAATTGCTACATGAACACTTACCAAAAGTGCTGTGTGTACAAAAAACACACCTAAAATCCGAGAACACCAATTTCCTACGCCAATATGTTATATTCCGGAAGGACCGGTACGATGCTGTGGCGTCATCTGGTGGCATAGCCGTTATAGTTAATCAAGGAATTGCGTGCACCCACTTACCACTTCAAACGTCCCTTGAGGCAGTGGCTGTTCGAGCCGTTCTCTTCAAGAAACTGGTCACAATTTGCTCTTTTTACGTAGCTCCGCACTACCAGTTCCAAAGCAGCTTCCGGGACCATATCTGGTTCTTGGAGACTTAAAGGGACACTAAAGGCAAATATTAAGTCGACGGTGATTGTTGAAATAGCGGTCCAGAAACCTCGTAGTTCTACTTTTATGCCAAGGAAGTGTTTATTTTGAAATAAAATCACCTTTTAGTGGTCCGCACCTCGTTAGCGCACTTCAAGTCACCCGCCTGAAATCCGACTTTCATACGTCACTGCTGCCGTGCCCAACGTTGCCCGCCTTTACTGCGCGGCCGCCGACACTAGTAGCATCATAGCGAAAGTAGCGGGACGCACAGCAGTAACAACGGCCATCGAAGCCATCGAAGCTTGCCGCAATCGCCGCAATGGATGTGGACGGAGAACTTGACAACGAGACATTGGCTCGCGATGCTGGGCTCCAATTCAGCGACTTGCCACTTGAGTTCCGATGAACGCGGTATGCTGCTGAGGGCTCGTAGTGCCGGCGTCGTTGCATGCGGCATTTTGTCGAATTTTCTGTCAGAACGACTTTCACGAGCGCGCAAAACACACGCGGCAGCACGCGATCCCGAAACTACCACCGAGATGCGACCGCGTGGAAGTTGCTTCGGGGCGCTCCGACAACAGAGAATCTTACGAATTTTAAAAAGATAAAGTCACAAGGTAGGAGAACGCGCCGACAGGCTAGAAGGAAGAGCTGGCAAAAGTTTTTAACGGGCATCAATTCGTATACACAGGAGGCTAAAGTATGTGTAGTAGGAAGAGAGACAGCGAGACAGCATCGAGTAGGAGTGGAAGTAGACCAAGACGAAGAGCCGATCGAGAGAGCGCGTTACAGTGTTTGACAACGCTGAACTCAGGCCTTTGGTTTTCTGAATAAACGCCCTTATAATTTGGTGGAGTCGCTGGGTAGCCTTCGAAGCTGGATCTACGAAGCCGCACATTACCTCCAGTGTCAGCAATGCCGGAAGAATACAGCAACCAAGGTACCTCCCAGATTCCAGCCACTACATGTCCCGGCGTGTTGCCACTGCGTCACCCGCCGATCTTCAGCGTCACTCACGACCAAGACGTTGAGGAGTGGTTGGCTACATATCACAAGGTGAGAGTAGCGAACAAGTGGGACGATGCGCCTAATCTGAATGTCAGCTTTTACTTGGCCGGCGTCGCTAGCCTCTGGTTGCGGAATCACGAAGCTGATATTACCAACTGGGCTTCGTTCAAGACGGCCTTTTCAGAAGTCTTCGACCTTCCCGCTGTACGAAAGCTCCGCGCAGAACAGCGACTTCGTGAGCGCGCTCAACAGCCAGGAAAAAACTTCACAAGCCACATCGAAGACGTTGTTGATTTGTGCGAGCGCGTGAACCCTTCGATGCTCGAAGCAGAAAAGATCAAGCAGATTCTCATGGGAATAGCCGATGACGCATTCCAGATGTTGTTAGTCAAGGACCCACAAACCGTAGCCGAACTGGTCAGTTTGTGCCAGAGTTTCGACGAGTTGCGCAAGCAACGCGCCCAGACATGACGCTCTCTGGAACATTGTGACTCAATTGCAGCTTTGACTCTCGGAGACTCTCCGATAAGCCCTTCATGACTATATTGAATAACAAGGGGGAGATGACCGCGCCTTGGGGAGTGCCTGTGGTTCCTAAGGCGAATTCATCTGACTTGTGTTGAGCGATCCTTATGGTAGCCGTTCTGTTCATCAGGAATGATCTAACAAAGGCCTGAAACTTCGCTCCCAGACCTAGGTTGGCCGTGGCAACCTAGGTCAACCTGCAACCTGCGACCTGCAAGTTGGCAACCTGCAAGACAAAGCGATGAGATACGGTGTAAAAGGCCTTGGTGAGGTCAAGGGCTAATATCCCCCTAACATCCCGAGTGGTGTTATCGAAAATGTGCTTCTTAAGAAGTAGCATTACATCTTGTGTGGAAAGGCCGGGCCTGAAACCGATCATGTTGTGCGGGAATAGTTCCTTGCGTTCTATGTAGTTCGAGATCCTATTGAATATAGCATGCTCCGCTACCTTCTAAACAAGAGGTTAGCGATATCGGCCTTAGGTTGTCAAGATTTAAAGGCTTACCCGGTTTCGGAATAAGCACAATCGAGGCCGCTTTCCACTCTACGGGACGCTTCCACTCTCCCAAGTTTTTGACCTCTTTCGTTAGCATCTCAGTCCAGGTTCCTAACAGTCTGTTTGAGATGCCGTCCGGTCCTGAGGCTGACCTGCTATTCAAGTTGTGAAGGACGGCCCTAATTTCAGACTCCGTGAAGGGGTCATCGAGCTCTTTTACCGTGTCACATTCTATTTCAGGATACTCTTCTGAGCGTCCTGCGCCGAGCGGGAGATATCTATGAGTTACCTCGTCTAAAAGCGTTTCTTCCGTTCCACCCTCTTGACTGTGCTTGTGAATCAGGCGGCACAATGCCTGTCTTTGACTGCCTTTGGCCTGCGTGTCATCTAGCATGTGTTTAAAGAGATTCCATTTTCCCCCAGTACGCATGCGTCCATCGACTGCTGAACATATTTCATCCCATTGTAGCCGAGCTAACTCGGTGCAGTACTGTTGGATCTCCCTATTAAGTTCCGCAACCCTCTTTCTTAACCTCCGGTTAAGCCTCTGTGTTTTCCATCGCCTCAAAATAGAGGCTTTGGCGTCCAAGAGATGTGCGAGGTGTAGATCCATCCTGAGAACCTCGAGCTCGGTTTAAATAGTTTTTGTAGCCTTTTCAACATCTGCTTTGAGTGTCTGAATGAGTTCTCTGAAGCTGTCGTATTCGACCGTGTCCTCTTTTCTGAGCTTTCGGAAAGCATCCCAGTCCGTCACTTTCAATTCCCTGGCCTGGGGGGCTCTGACCTGAAGGGTAACACTAATGATGAAGTGATCGCTGCCCAGGTTTTCTTGCTTATTATCCCAGGTTGTGTGCTGCAAATTTTTGATAAACGCGAGATCGGGGGTTGTGTCTAGCCACCGACATGCCCAGTCTCGTGGGGAAACGGGGATCGGTGATGACTGTTAGCGTTAGGTCATCGACTGCCCGCGCTAGATTTATGCCCTTAGCCGTTTGCCTGATGTACCCCCATGCGTTATGTGGGGCGTTGAAGTCTCCCGCGATTACTAATGGTGACTGTCTAGCGAGTGTAGCGGCCTTCATAAACAGGGGGTGGAAAGACTGTCTCTGATCGGATGGTGGGCTGTAAACATTGAGAATGAACACGCTTTGTTTAAGCCACCTGTTCGGGATAACCTCAATGAAAAGCGCCCCCATTCTGCCGCGACCTGGCTGTATGTCATGTACAACGTAGGCAAGCTTTTTGCTCACCAGCGTAGCTATACCTCTCTTGGACTCCCCCCTTGCCGCCACCAATTTGTAACCAGCGAAGGTGGGTCTGTCGCACAGTGTTTCCTGTAGCAAAATTACCTGCCGCCTTTCTGCCTGAGCCGTAATGTACTGTTGCAGTGAGGTCTTGCGCCTTTGAAAGCTAGCGCAATTCCAATGCCAAATTACTAGATCATTTTGAGTGCCCGCCATTGTGCTAGTTTCTGTTTTATTGACTCTGCGGGGTAGCCCCCGTATCATCGTTAGCTGCAGCTTGTGCGTGAACCTTTGACTTGGCCTTAATAGCCATCTCATTCTCAAGTGCGACTACCTTATTTTCTATAGCTCCTACTTTACTTTGAAGTGCTCCATGCGCAGCGCGAGTTGATTAATGCTTGACTGATTTTCTTTGGAAAGTCTAAGTAACTCTTCTAGAATCTTGTTCTCCGAGCTTTCTACTCCGGGCATCTCGGAGTCGCTCTCATACTCCTTTGGAGGGGGGGCTTTACGCTTGGCCTTGCTGACCTCGGCTTTGGGTTCCTGCGTGCTTTTATGCGCGGTGTTATCCGCCACGTTCGCGCCCTCGACCCTGCTGGAAATGCCTTGCGCGACTTTCTGCTTGCTTAGTTCTGCTTTTAGACTAGCAATCTCCTGACGTAATTGTTCAATCTCACTCTTTTCACCATGCTCTGGCGATGCCAAACGCGCTACCTTTTTGGGTCTGGGCGTCTTCTTGACTCGATCCGCCCATGTGAGCTCCTCCTGGAATCTCCTTTTAGACGCCGAACGCCCTCTGGAACGCAAGCGACTCTGCATGGCGTCGCGCCGCTGCGCAGCTGGCGTGACGGAGCGGCTTCTTCTGGGGGTGCCGGAGACGCCAGAAGAGACGCTGGAGTCACGGGACTCCATTCCTCGGGCCATCTGCGTCTTCTCGGAGCGCCGATGGCGTTGGCGTCGTCTCCTTCTGATGATGTAGGGGGACTTGAAATCTCTTTTTGCATGCTTTGTCTGCAGTGGGATGTGGACCTCCGCATAGCGAACACTTTAGAGTGCAATGATGATCCTCCGTGGGTGATTTCTGTCCGCACGTGCGGCACCACTTCCTGTTTGGCTTAGGGCAAACGTCAGCACGATGTCCTAAACCTCCGCAGCCGTAGCAGACCTCCGTATGTCTCCTGTATAGTGTGCAGCAATACATGCTCGCGCCGCAGGACACATAATTGGGCACTTTCATACCCTTGAACAATACTACCACAGCCGTGATGTTCTTGATTCTTTTGACCTCGATGGCTCCTGGGTTGCGGTGGTTCACGATTCTTGCTCGGAGCTGATCCTCGCTGATGTCCACGTCGACATCTTTTATGACACCTTTGCACGTGTCATCGGGGGGAGCCGGGTACACAGAGACCCGGTATGTGCATTCGCCCAGTCGGACTTGCTGCGCCTTCACGTAGGCGCACGCATTCTTCTCATGAGGAGTACACACCACATAGATGTTTTGAGTGCCGTTGGGACAAATGGTGTCCTCTTCAATTTCGGCCGGAGCCTGGGCCGCCGCCATGGCCAGGGCTTGCTCGAAACGTATTTGACTAACCTTGGTCACATTCAGACCGTCCCTCGGTATTACGATGATGCGATACGTGTCCCTCGGCAGTTGAGGGAGCCTCGATGTGGCGACGATGCGTTGGTGCGCGTTCCGTGGGGCGGCGGTGCGGCCACCGTCCTTTCGTCCACCGAGCGTTGGGTAGCGTTCGCTGGTAGTACTCGCCGTTCTCATCCTCTTGCTGTTCTTGCGGCCATATGCCGTCATCCAGCCGTCATCCAGCCGGGACTGCATGCTTCGTCTTGAGAGATTTCTTCTCCCTCCACGATCTCCATCTTGGGCTAAAGCGGCCGCGGTCGCAGGGTTAGGCCAAAGCCTACCTGGGCTGCCTCGCCGAGGTTAGGCTTACCGTGTTAGGGTTAGCTGTGCCGTGGCGTGGTCGGAACTGCACACTCATATTACGGGGGAAAAGTCACCCACCGTAGAAAGTCCGGTGTCGGTCAAGTCCTCACAACGCGCTGCGTCCTTTAACACATAATGTACTCGGTTTCGAGAAAAGAAACCAACCGAAACATTGAAAAAAGCAGGAGCCGAAATCAGCGCGTCCGCACTAGTCGGCGCCCCCTGGCGGTCTCCCCGGTCGCGTCTCAGTGGTAGTTTTTTTGCGCGCTCGTGAAAATCGCGCTGACAGAATGTTCGACAAAATGCCGCGTGCATGTGATGTTGCCGGGTGCCCGAATGGTGCACGCCGCTAGTGCACGCCGCGGTGCACTAAAGGCGGGCAACGTTGGGCACAGCAACAGTGACGTGATAAAGACCGCTTTCAGGCGGGTGATTTGAAATGCATTGCTTAGGTACAAACGACCGAGGCGCGAAATATATTTCTTGAAAAAGGGAGAAGCAGAAGAGTACACAGAGAAGCGCCAACTACGAACTGTTTAATGGCAGACATTGAAATGTACACTAAAAATAAAACATTTCCGCGCATGCGTAAACAGTGACATCAGACGCTACAGCGACATGGTCAAGCAAACATAGTATCTAGGAAGTGCACTTCTGTCTAATAGAAAGATATCGAAGTGTCAATGACACAATCAGAACCATTCTTTTTGATATAGAATGCTTATAGCAGCCCTCTAGCCGTTTGTTGTCTGCCTTTACCAAGGATCAGTACTTGTTCAAAGCATGGTTCACATTCGCAGTTGTTGCAATGCGCAGGAAAGTGCGCATGATCTCTCTTACCTAAGCTGTTGGCACGCTCCCTCAATCTGTCATTAATGCAACGTCCCGTTTGTCCGACGAAGGACTTGCCGCAGCTTAGGGGTATCTCATATACAACCCCTTGTACACGGCGCCTAAAAGGTTTTGTATGCTGCTTCTGACAGCCCCTCAGCTCCTCGCGTGTGATACGCGGGCACAATTGAGCCAACTTGTTGGGAGCTGAAAAAACGACCGGGATGCCGTAACGGGTAGCCACCTTCTTCAGGTTATGGCTCACACGGTGTACATAAGGAACTACCTCTGGCTTAACCCGATCCCTTTCTTCCAAGTGCCCAAGTGCACTGGCAGCGCTGGCTTTCAACTTCTGCAGCAGGGATTCTACGACGGAACCAATGACAGACCGAGGAACACCGGATTTGGAAAGTCTTTGAACCTGGTTCCTTAAACTATCTGTGCTTAAAAAACTGCCTGTACTATCTGTAAACTGTGAACTATCTGTGATCTGTAACTATCTGTTATCTGTAACTATCTGTAATCTGTGAACTATCTGTAAAACTACGTGTACCTAAAACGTCTGTACCTAAGCAATGTACGCACCAACTAGCCTAGAAAAAAGTCCTTTTGGATTTGAAGTGCGCTAACGCGATGCGGACCAGAAAAATGTGATTTTATTTTAAAATAAGCACTTCCTTGGCACAAAAGTAGTACTACGAGGTTTCTGGACCGCTATTTCAACAATCTACGTCGACTTAATATTTGACTTTAGTGTCCCTTTAAGTACCGCTGAGCGCATTGAGCCAGCTTATCTCGTGACCCGTCTTCTCAGCATGCTCTGCTAGTGCACTTGTCATTGTGAGACTCTTGGTGACGTCATTGTTGTGCTGCTTCAGAGGCCTGCTAAAATTTCCGCCGCTAAAACTGCCGCGCAAGCGAACCACAAGCGAGCGCCGGCTTTTCATCCTCTTGCTCCTCACATGGGCGCCCTCACAGGAACCAGGTGTTGCTCTCCTCACCCGCTGTAGGGGAGAAGCCGCGAGCCAGCAGCGAGCCAGCGGGCGCACGCGCCTCAGTATGTCCACTCTTGTGTCTTGACCCTAGCGCCGGCAATGTGGATAGCGTGCCGCAGCTTGCCGAGCGGAGGCGCCGAAGGGTGAGACGCCGCAGTGGCATGCTTTCCGAAAGTGTGCACGTAGTACCTTTGCGCAAGTGCGTGTAGCTGCGCAAGCTTGCAAGGAAAATATATCCTACATAGTTCTTACTTTGTTTCTATACTTCTGAAATAAAGCTGTCATAATGTTTATGTAGTACTTATCAAATGACAGCCCTCCAAGTAGCTTGACTAACTCTTATAAAACATAATATAGATATTACAGTCGTTCCTTCCCAGCAAAATACCAACATTACATAGCAATGATCACTCGAACATAAACGACGAGATAGTGTACAGACTTGGAATATTTTCTCTAGGATGGTAAACGGATTGCCGTATATGTGACGTTATTCTGTGATTCATGGACAATTTTAGCATAAAGTGCTATACTCTTTACAAGTGGAGAGAAACTGCCACTGCCTTCACGGACGCAGGAGAAGAGACTCACCTTGTCCAAACCCATAAAGTTTGGCTGAGTTTGGCTTTCACACGAGGCTAGAATAAAAGAATTGGTGTTTGATGTATAATTAGCAAGCGCGGATTAGCAAGCACGAAAGCTAAATGTTCAATAACTCGTGCTCTACAAAAAAGAACAACTTTTTTTATCTTAATGCCATGCAAGTAGACAAGTAATTGTGCAGGGCAAGATTGGGGCAATGATGAGAAATTGTTTATTAGTGAACGTCGCTGGAGCCAATGCTCCGACGAGTGGACCTATCTTCGTCGAGCAGCAATAACTGCCATCCTGAGCGTTGTGTATGCTCACCCTGGTGGACGAGAAGGGAGCTTGTGAAGGAATTACAGAGCGGGATTTTACCGATTTGCTGTTCGAAATACGTGGAAAACGCAGAATTTTTTTTCCTGCGGCTAAATGAAAATACATAGTTTCTACTCATGCGAGGAAGCCGATATTTGTGATAAAACTGAAAAAAGCGTAACAATAAAAAACGGAAGAACTGAATTTACGACTCTTTAACCTTCCACTAAAATAGATATTGAACTTCTCTAAGCAGCATTTGTTAGATGATGTCAGCCGGACAAACCATATATAGGTGGGCAGCTTACAAAATATAGTTGTAATGTTTGCGACACTTTCACAGACTTTATTTCTGATAATGTGTTGTGTAAGTTAAATGGTATGTATAGAATGATAATTGTGTGCGCTTTATACGTTTTTTAAAGGGAAGTATAAATACTTAGGCACCACTTTGTCTTGATCAACTTACAACGCTTTTTTTTGCTACTGCCTAATCGATTGCCGCAGCGCAGGTCATTTGTTTTACGTTCAGTAAAATCTGGTTGTCACAAGGCGAGGTGTAAATATACAATTAAAACGTTCATAGTGCTGAGAATACCGACGAGGACCAACAAACAAGCGCAGCATATGTTACAAATATATACAGTATATAATCCATTTCGACATATCACTGCATATACATAGGTGCTAAGATACTAAAAATACCTTAAATTAGAAACATTCCTTCACACGCTCTCAAAAACAAAGGAATTCTCTGTATTTAGACAGGAGCTGCCGAGATAAAGCTTCTACCTACACAATTCAGTGGCTCACGGTCGCAAAGTTTGGCGTCTATCTATTCTGGCAATCTATATTTGCCGCGGCAGGCAGCTCTGTTACTAAGGCAAGGCTTTCTATTCATTTTTTTTTCTAGATTCGATAGTGAGTCTTAACGTACAAAACCAAAGGTCACGGAGTAAAACACAGAACACGGCTGTGTAGGTTATGCCTCTATGGTCACTCCATTTTACTTATCTAAGCTGGAAGACGCACGCTGGATTTCCGGGCAAGGTGGCCGCATTTTGATGGGGGCAACATCGAAAACACACTTCTGTACTTACATTTATCTGCAGGCAAGATTACCCCGCGTCGTCAAATTCAATCCGACACCCCAACGAGAGTAACAGTAATGCATCATAACAATACGGTTGTTTCCACACGCGAAACACCGTAATTGCATGCATTTTACTCATGTCAGTGGAGCATTCTACCAATGGTCATAAGCACGTGCATTCTTTGTAGTAAAATCGACGAAATAAATGCTGACTGCTTTCGTCATGTACAGGTGCCTTGATGATAAATACAGGACAGGGCCGCGGTTGGTACCATGAGGTTTAGGAAAAGCACCAAATGAGTATTAACTTCAGAATGTTTGGTTCGGGCCAAATATTACTTTGCTCTAACCAAATTTACCGCAACAACATACCGTCCAAATAACAGATAAATCGATGCGCCTCACTTCATTAAACTTGGTTTGTGACAGCTGAACATGCTGCTTATCATAATACAGTCGAAACCCGCGATAACGAAATCCCGAGCGAACGAAATTCTCACCGCAACGAAATATTTTCGGAGCACCGGCGAACGCCCATAGGAGTCAATGCATTTCGTAACTCGCGACTACGAAAGATATTTATACCGCAGTCCCTCATTAACGAAATTTTTGAAACACGAGTGCGCAAATAATCTATTCTCGCAACATTAACTACATTCGAAAACTGCGGAAATGCATTCATGCTACACTTAAATTGTGCAAAACTATCGCTACAGCGCACTTGAGAAGCAGCCGCCATCATTGTTTACAAAAAAACAAAGCTGGCGACAATGATGATGATGATGGCTTGCCGAAACACCTGCTCGTTGTCGCGGACTACGTAGCCAAATCCACATTCCTCATGGAGTTTCGTTCGTTAGCTTGGCTCTGTGCTTGGCTTTGTCGGCTTTGCGCGCACATGATCGCGTGTGTGTAGCCATTTGTGGAGCGTTTGCTTGGTCGCTTGGTGCAACGCGAACTGTGTGTTGCGATTGCTTCGTCCGATTTCGCTGCCTGCGACGATGCCGCCTCCAACGAAAAAGCGGAAGTTCATGACGCTGGAAGATAAGGCTGCAATCATCAGTGAGGTGGAAAAGGGCAGGGAAAAAATGGACATCGCCGAAGAATTCGACGTTGCGTGCAGCTCGCTGTCTACGATTCTGCGCTGATCCGCGCTGATGCAGCGGAGCCGCAAGAAGGTTCGCCTGTAGGCGCACTTGATGACGGTACGGCTGACAGCGCAGTGCCGCCGTCATTGACCAGTGCATGGGGTGAACTTTGTGCTGTGGCAAACGAGATTCCCGATCGAGAGGCATGAAATTGCTGCATGGTAAGGCCCGCCAAAGCAAGCTTACTGACTTTTGGAAATAAAATGTGTTTTTTGTAAACACCACGCCTTTTCTGCCACATTCTCGCGCCAACGAAATTCCCGCAAGAGCGAAATTTTGTGCTTTCCCCGCCGATTTCGTTATTGAAGGTTTCAACTGTATGCTCCTTCTGATTTCATTTATTCATTTCTTTGAGCTTACCATTGTTATAAATGTGTAGCAATGTGGCAGAGGTACTTACATGTGGCTGTATTCAGTAGCGATGATCTGCAAAGAAGAAGAAATATTCCTAAGAATATAGATGTTCCTTTAAACATTTTCTTCACACGAAATAAACTTGAGTTGTGGAGATTGAATTTGAGTTTGAGGAATTTGAGTTGTGGCTTACTGGAATTATTAAACCAATCTGCGTTCCGACTTCGACCATGCACTACGTGCCATCTGCATTCGTTGGGACAGTGGAGAGTGTGTCAAACTAGAGACTAGTAGCAAAACCACCTTGTTGTTTTATACTTTTACGCAATGCAGCTTTCGCAGACATAGTTCAATCAAGCTGCAGTGCAGTAGACGCGCGTTGACCTTTTCTTTCTCTTGCACTGCATTTATTAAACCATAGTTGTTGTCACAGAAGTCGCATATGCTTAACATTGCCTGCGCATAATGTGCTAAGGTACGCCACAAAAAGGGCTCCTCTTTTTTTTTTTTCTCACTTACGCCAAGGCGAAAGCGCTCTAATTCTGCTCTAAGAATGGTGTGCCGTGAGCGTACGTGCACCGCTTAGTGTGTGTTAGCGTGAGCCGTAAGACGAGCATCCGAGCTGCGTGCCTGACCATGCGTTTTTCTTTTGTCTAGTATTGAACTGCTTGCCGTGAAGGTCACAGCCAGCAGAGCTTGAGCCTTAAGACGTGCATCCGAATTACGTGTCAGATCATGTGCTTCTGTTTGTGCTTTGTCTGATACCACCGGACGTTGTGTCGGAGCCACGTCTCAGATCATGTGCTTTTGCTTTGTGTATTATTAAATGGCTTGCCGTAAACGTCACCGACGGCGGAATCTGAACCACGGGATGTTGTATCCGAGCTACGTATATGACGCCTGTATGGTAGGAGTACATATGTAGTGTTTATTGCTTTCTTGTAAAATTAGATAGCCACCACCACAACCACATTTGACGTTGCACCAATATTACTCCCGCATAGGCTGTTTTTCCAAACCAGTTTATAGATCTGGTGTGGCTCTGTGGTAGAAAACCCGATTGCCACGCAGAATGCTTGGGTTCGATTGCTGCTGGGATCCTAATTTTCATTCTTTCCATTCGTCGGATCAACGCCGCCGATGTCGGTTTTTCTTAACGCTCTCGCATTTAAGTTACCAATGTCTGTTCTTGCCGTTCGTGGGTATATATAAACTGTAAACCACCTGTGGCGCATACCCGTACACCGCGGCCTGTCGTAAACGGGTATGTGCCACACGTGTCTAGAGGAAATGGTTTGACGACGTACGCTGCAGGACTTTCACGTTGTTCATGTCATGACCCGACAGTCATATTCGTCAAATCTTCTTACCCTCTCATGCAAATTTTGGTCTACAAAAAGTTAAGGAGGCGACCATGATAGCTGCCAGACGTAGGCGGATAGATAGATAGATAGATAGATAGATAGATAGATAGATAGATAGATAGATAGATAGATAGATAGATAGATAGATAGATAGATAGATAGATAGATAGATAGATAGATAGATAGATAGACACGTAGAGAGAAACGCTCAAAGTGCCAAAGGTTCGCTAAGAAAGCTTCGCATTTAAAAACACTCTATCAATGTCATGTAGTGGAAGGAGTCTCCTTAACCCATGTATTATTTCGTGGCAGAAGCGTCGAATCGCACCAGGTGTCAAAAGATGCAAATTGTTTGCGTAACGAGTGGGTGTTTCAAAAGCCCAGCCATTAGAAAGCGCTCAGACATATTTAAGCATCATCATTAGCAAAAGCATCAACAATGTCAGCAACTGCGTAGGTTCGCGGGGTGCCTTAGGGTCACGTAGTGGGCCCTTCGCAGATACTTAAAAGGAATAATTATGGCGTAGTGGGCCCTGCGCAACTGTACTTGAGATGGGCACTCTAGGATATTTTGAAACGGCCAATGTTACGCGCACATGCGTTCCTTTCCTTGCGGCACGGTGGAGGTATGGACCGAGAACCGAAGGCTGGCTAGCAATTGAGAAGGCTACGCGCACGGGGCCCGATTACGGTATCGCGCTCGTCTATTGAAGGCCAAGCTGAAGCGTCCACCAAGTTTTTTGACCATTTCATTAGGGTGGTGGCTTGCGCTTTTTGGAAGTTCATGACAGTGTACTACCAGCGCGTAGGCACGAGGACGAGAGAGAGGACGACACACTGCGCTGTCGTCCTGTGCTGTCGACACTCAGCGCAGCGTGTCGTCCTCTCTCTCGTCCTGGTGTCTCCACAGTACACTGTCGCTTCATTAGTATTGCTAATTTTGACGATGTTCATAAATTCATTTCTCTCAGTTGATGATCGCAAAAGCGATTACTGAGGATAAAACATTGAATGATTCTTTGTTTATTTATTGTGGATTTGTACAGGAAGTAAGATGGAGAATCAATTTGCGTTGCTGGCTTATAGACTTCGCAGCATTTGGTTCGTAGATCTCTACTGTCTCCTCTCATTAAAAGGAACTTATGACTCTGTACGTGAAAGTGCACCACCCTTGTGAGAAAGCGGTATAAAATGTAAAGCGGTAAGCTCGAACCGAAATTCTTCTTTATCTTTATTTATTTTCAAGCATGTAGCCTAAAAAATCGCTTATGTATTGTAACCTTACCTTGAGCAACTCCATGCGTCCGGCCAGCTGCTTGTTCGATGATTCACAGTATGAGAATGGTCTTTTTTTTCGAGGTTATAAACCGGAGAGCATACGAAGGTCACGCTTACTTTTAACTGCGAATGCGAATTGCGTTACGAGGCTTTGACACAATCGTAGTAAAACGAAACATGGTATCGCCTGTGTGCCTAATGTCTGCACTGCCCCAAAGCACGTCTTCACTAACAGAGCACATTATCCTGCTTACATGTGGTACGCACTTCTGCGAGATCGTAGCAGCTTCAGTCATTTTGCTTGTGCAGTACGCATGGTCCTTGCAGCTGACACTGACTTTTGCTGAGATAAGGCAACGTTGCCACGCGTAAGGTAGTTTAATGTCTGTAAAAAGTTTGTTTGCATCGCACTTCGATCGTCTTTTTACCGCGAGTCAGGTTGTCGTTCAATGAACATCCCAACTGTTTCCCACAGCAGCTGCCAGGAAAATAATTATTCATTCCTGGCCTCACGTTTGCGTCCTCATGGTGAAGAAACGCTGACATATTTTAGAGACGATGGCTGCCTTGGTTTCTGCCACTGCGTTCAAGTAACAAAAATAATGGCCAATAAAATTTATTTCTGACCTAATTACTACATCGCAGCAATAAGCGTGCTACCGCTATTGTCTATTACTGGCTCTGGGATAGCTGATGCTGGCTAATCAATGACAGCAGTTGCTGAAAGTTGGCTTTCTGCAGAAATATTTGTATGCATTTTTATAAGTTTTATATGTCTTTTTCTTACCAATAAAGAATCTGTTGTGAGAGTAAGCGCTGTCTACTTCTACTGTCCACGTTTTTCGGTGCGCTTCAACCTAATCTTTCAAAGATGAACATAAACCAACTCGCCATCTTGCTGTAGAAATCTGCTGCAAACATAGCTGCAGTGCCTTCATTACACGTGAATGTCATGTTGGGGTTGTGTAGATAAATACGCTGTAATGGAAGTCCGAAACAGCCCGGAGGTAACCCTGTAGCCAGCCTGAAATTTTTGACGCCAGGCAGGGCAGTAAAGTGAACAAATAGGCACAAAAATGCCATTAGCCCACCAGTGTCGACCCTGACTTCAACGAAAATGTTACATTGTGCACCCGAAAAAACAATTTGTCCTGGAAACAAACAGTCACTGTTTATTGCATGCTAAGCTTTACAGCATTTACAGCTATCAGTGTGATTTCTCCTTCAATGAATATGAATTTTATAAGGATGACTCGAGCTCGATATATCATAATACTCTAAATTCTACAGCTCTGGCACATACTTCCTCTTACCGATACCTAGGCGTCCTCATTACCAGTAAATTGTCATGGTCGGGGCATATCTCAAGTATTGTAAGTGACACATTCAGGGCCATGAGTTAATTTGAAAATACCTCTACGTCTCTCCCCTCCGGAAATTAGAAAAATCGCATGCGAAAGTTTTGTTCGAAGCAAACTGGAATATGTTTCCGCTATTTGGAGCCCCTACCAAGAATACCTAATCACCTCTCTTGAGGTGGTTCAAAGTCGTGCTGCCAGATTTATTTCATCAAACTATAGTTCACACGCCAGCGTAACACACGTTAAATTATCTCTTGGACTTCCCCCTGTAATATTAAGACGCAAAATCTCCCGATTCGCCCTGTTCCATAAACTATACCACAACTTTTCCCACCTGCGTGGTACACTGTTACTTCCACCTGCTCGAACTTCTCGCCGCCTGTTCAATTCGAACAGCGTCCAACGCCTTGACGGTTCGACCCTTACATTTATAAAATCATTTCTTCCTGCAGCCAACGAGTATTAGAATTGCCTTCCTGTATCTATTGCCCTTCAAAAAAATCAGAAAAATTCAAGGAGTCCTTATGTACGCTGTTTGTTAAATGACTTTAACTAAGCATTTTTTCTATTCATGAATTTTTTTCGATTATTTAGCCGTTGTGTACGGAATGTATTGTATCTAGTATGTTTTGTGCCCACTGTGACTTGTATCATGAAGTCCAGCTTGTTCTCACTTCTCTTCGTCTGTTGTGTTTTTTTTAACTTTAATATTAGCTCCCTCCCATCACTTTGTCGTACGCCTCGTTTTCAGCGAGCGTTGGTCATGCAATATTTTCTCTTGCGTGCTTTGTACCTTCTATAACGCTGTTGTTTTTTTTAAACACGAAAGTGTTTTATGCCGGGGTCCACCACGGCTCCACTGACGCATTTCCGTCACGGATATTACGACGTTGTAAAATATATAGACTAACATGTGGCAAAGAAAAAAACTATAAGAAAAAGTTCCGTCACCGGGAGTCGAACTTACGACCTCTCGATCGCCAGCGCGATACGACTCCGCCACAGACGGCATGTTCTCTGCCATGCTAACGGGGAGCTATTTATGTACACCATTTGCCGGTGGCGGTACTCAGAGATCGGCGGTACAGCGTGTTTTCGTTATCACTAGCGAGATGGAGCGAAAGGCTCGAAGAGCGTGAAGAGCGCGCTTTAAAAGTCGTCCCCCACGCGGATTAGCGCGCGCCTCGACAGGGCGTGGTCGCTCGTGCGGGCGCTTATCTCGTGATCTCGGTGGTTTGCACGTCTTGCGCTCTGCTTGCAAGTTTCAGTATAGAGCATGAAGGTCACCTCGCTCACTGCAGCGGCCGCTTTTGCGAAAGGAGCGCGCTGCTCACACAGAAATAAGTTACAACTGTGACAGTTCGCGCTCATCCTGTGTATGTTCGTTCCGCGTGTCCTTTCTGCTTGAGCAGCTCATTGCAAGTTTCGAGCGGCTTGCCGTTCTTCGCGTAACATTACAATTTGATGCTGTATCATTCATTCGTTCGCGCTTGGGGCGAAAGAATGCACAACAAACGCTCAACTACGTCTGTGAAGACATGTTTCACTTTCGTGTTATACCGATTCCTATGACAGAGGGATCAGCCATGTTTTTTTCCTAAGCATTTGCTGGACCATGCCTCATTTCAACCCTGTACCCCCCCCCCCCTTATGTAATGCCCTGAGTAGGGTCCTTAAGGGTTAATAAATGATGTTGATGATGATAGTTCTTTCAGCAAGCTATTTTGCAAAGCCTATGGCCATCTGGTGAAATGTCGAGAATAGGTCAGCTTACGTGATACTCCCATTTTGCAAATCAGTTCTGCGGAATCCCGCAAGGTGGCGGAAGGGTTAAGAAAGGGAAAATAGACAACCACCCGTTTGTAGCACGGAGCCGCAAGGAAATCCATACGGATTTCTCAGAAAATAAAGCCTCTTAGTAGCCGAAAAATTCGTCCTCGTCCGGGGTTCGAACCCCGGACCAACGCCTTTCCGGAGCGGTCGCTCTACCAATTGAGCTAACCAGGAAGCTACAATTCGCAGCGCGAGGGTAAATTCATAGACAAGTAAGAGGCTTTATTTTCTGAAAAATTCGTATGGATTTCCTCGTGGCTCCGTGCTACGAACGAGTGGTTGTCTATTTTTCCTTTCTTAACCCTTCCGTCACCTTGCGGGATTCCCCAGAACTGATTTGCATTATGTGTCCAGTTGCTTCGAGTTGTCAATGAACTTGCCCTCGCGCTGCCAAAAGACCATTTTCAAGCACACGAGCCCCACCAACGGACGCGCAAGCGCTCATGGGAAATGTGTGTACGCCGCAGCAGCCACCGCGACGAAAGCGCGGGCCTCGCGCTGCAGCTTTCCGCTTGCACCATGCCAGGACTTCTTAGACACAGTGAATTTGGCAAGGTGCAACAGGTTACTGCGCATGTCAATCACGAACTTCGCGACGGCCTCTTGAGGATTTCCATCTGCCCACTGTTGGACCTGTTGAGCGGCTCATAAGCGTCACCTTTTATTTATTTATTTATTTTTTTGACACCAGTGCGTCTTACGGCATAAATTAAAAAAGAAAAACAATACTGCTCGGTTGCCTATGAAGTGCAGGAGCGGTCTATGATTCGCGGATGCATTTGGAATCAACGTCCATCGACACTGTCGACGAGTGCAGTGTGATTTTCTGATATTTAAAGAGTACTCTAGAAAGTGTAGTCGGCATTTGGGGAAATGGGATACATCCATTGCGTCGCTCGCACCATATATGTAACGAACAATAAGTGCCTACTGGCCTTCATTGGTGCTATAACCACAGGTTGGAGTAATACTTAGAGCGAAAAAAGAAAGGAGCAGTACAAGGAAAGAAATGCACAAACCAGTGCTCAGACGCAACTGAAAGTTTATTGCACACATGAAAAAAGGATATATGCAAACATGGGAGTGCGTCGCGCGTGTCATAAAGTGGCCCAAGAAGTCGAACAACCTAGGCGCTTGCTTACAGTCGAATAATGAAGCTGAACTCCTTGTCTTGTAACGACTGAGCAGGTTGACTGACACAAAAGTGTTTCGTTATTTGTGACATGATATGCCTCCGAAATTTCTCGTGTTGTCCAATTAGGTTGATGGCACAAAATGACTGTGCTTTCGAAGATGGGATAACTTCTTCATGACTGATGCGATGCGAGATGAGACGGCTCCAATCAATGAATTTTGATGCTCGCTGAGGCGCGTATTAATACATCGACCAGTCTGTCCGATGTACATGTCGACACAAGAAAGAGAAATTTGCGGTTAACTCCTACACAATCAACAAAACAATTGGTATACCTCTGACCGCAATTTTCTTTGCCCACCGTAGACCCCTGACTAAGCTTATTTGGGGCGGCAAACACAGCCTTCACCCCCATATCGCTTCCCTACATTCTTCAGGCCGTGCGACTTCTTATACATATGTGGAATACCTGCAATATTTCTAGTTTCTTCATAATATACGGATGGAGGACGTCCGTGGTAATCTTTCTTTGCCATGCGAACAGAGTTTCGCAAACTGATACAGCGATACACAGCATATCCCGCCTCTTTGATCACTTTGCAGCTGAAAACTACTGCTCATCTTATGTGTGCAAGTTTTTTCCAGTCCTGTGCGTAATCATGACATCACAATTCCTCGTTTAACAATATTCGAATGCGCCAACGCGAAATTAAACGCCGGTTTCGCAGAACGCGGGATCTAATGAACGCAAACATGCTCTGCAGTGAAACTTAAAAGCATGTATCAAGAAACTGCAAATTGTCAGAGCAAGTCATCTCGCAAGTGAATTCTAGTCTCATGGTTTTTTCTTTAAATACGTTTAGAATGTGCTCATTTCGTTGTACAGCGCGTGACTTGTCAATTAAAATCTGTATACCTGAACACTTTAACGCCTCTCTATAGTTTGGTTAAATCCGATCACGAGCCACTATGACATTAAATGACATACAGGCTTGTGAACAAGTAATCATTGAATAAATACGAATTCGGTGTTCCAGCTCACATTGCTCACGATAGCACGTTTTGAGTGCTCGGCACGTGATAACTCGCATGCCGCTTAACTGCTTAAATGTAAACATTTCGACAGAAGTCTGTCTGGCTGGGTGGAAGGATTAAGAAGTTGAAATACCTCCAGCTACATCCGGTATACATCAGCTCGGTAATACCTACTCTGACTGCATCATTCCTTTCGCATTTCATGCGTAGATATACAAGCAGGTGCGTTCAGACAAGTGTAGTATTTAGGATTTAATAATAGTCAACCAGCTGCGACGCGTTTTTTTTTTCTTTGGTGCTCCCACGGCGCCAACGAGCAGCGAGCGGTAGAACAGCCGGCGGGCTCGCCGTACACACTTTTCCCGTAGTGCTTCGCGCGCCCGCGGGGGGTAGAGGGATCGCCTGAAAAATGTCTATTGCTAGCTTCCTGGTTAGGCGCAATTGGTAGAGCGACCGCCCCGGAAAGGCGTTGTCCCGGGTTTGAACCCCGGACCAGGACGAAATTTTCCGCAACTAAGATCTAGGTTTTTTTTTTTTTTTAATCCGTATGGATGTCCTTGTGGCTTCGTGCTGGGTCATTCTACGCCAACTGTCCCAGTAGGGGCGCTCGACAAAAACTAAGTTCTGTGAAAAAATCTGAGAAAATTACACACATATACAGACAAGTAATACAGTGTTGTCCCGAAATAATTTGAGCGGCAAAAAATTTTTGGGCACGTGAGCGCCATTTGAACTTCACGAAATGTTGGAAAACCAGGTACGAAAAAAAAAATTCGCTATAAATCGGCCGTTCCAGGCTTTCTTTCAACACTTGCTTTTTTGCGTTTTTCGAGCATCGTGATTTCATTACAGGGCAGTTCCTTATAGGCGCTTTATATTTTTTACTCCATGGCTGATGGGTAAAGTTGAGTAAATTGTCGTGTTCTCGGCAATTTTTTGCAGAAAGCGATTATCGATCAAATGCAGAAATTATTTTTATAAAACTCTCCATAAAACGCACTATCTGCTAATTTTTTTGTTTTGCCTGTGTACGGCCCATAGGCTCTAAAATTAAATCCTGAATTTGGCAAAAACGCTACAGTGGCCTATGTTGAGACGTCTGTAGCACCCTAAGGTGGTCCAAGAAAAAATAAACGGAAAAGCGCATACGATTGAGAATCATAAAGACTTTGTAAGTTTAATCAAAGTAGTTTTTGTTTTAGTTGAGAAAAAAATTTTTGAAGTTGAGTCCCACCATTGCATTGTTTTGCTGTGGGGACAATCAAACCAACTGAATTTGCTGCATAATAAGAGGTATAGTGTATTCTTAAAACATACGTTTCAGTTTAATTTGTTAGTACGTTATATTGTTTATTACATACGAAAATGATAATAAACAGAGGTAAGAATATAAAAATGTCATCGGCTTGTGGCACCTAAGCCAATTTTTTTTCTCAACTAAAACAAAAACTACTTTGATTAAACTATCTCTGGACAAATCTTTATGATTCTCACTCGTATGCGCTTTTCCGTTTATTTTTTCTTGTACCACCTTAGGGTGCTACAGATGTCTCAACATAGGCCAATGTAGCGTTTTTGCCAAGTTCAAGACTTAATTTTAGAGCCTAAGGGGCGTACACAGGCAAAAGAAAAAATTAGCTGATAGTACGTTTTATGGAGAGTTGTAGAAAATAATTTCTGCATTTGATTGACAATTGTTTTTTGTAAAAAAAATGCCGAGTACACGACAATTTACTCAACTTTACCTACGCGCTAAGGAGTAAAAAAATATAAAGCTCCTATAAGTAACTACCCTATAATAAAATCACGATGCTCGAAAAACGCAAAATAAGCAAGTGTTGACAGAAAGCCTGGAACGGTCGATTTATAGCAAGTTTTTTTTTTTTCATAACTGGTTTTCCAACATTTCGTGAAGTTCAAATGGCACTCACGTGCCCAAACATTTTTTGCCGCTCAAATTATTTTGGGAAAATAGTGAATTACTGATGTCTATATATGTGTAATTTTATAACATTTTTTGAGAGAAATTGTTTTTTGTCGAGCACCCCGACTGGGACAGTTGACGTGGAATGACCCTACTACAAACGGGTGGTTGTCTATTTTCTCTTTCCATACTCCTATTTTATTCATCATCATCATCATCATCAGCCTGTCTACGCCCACTGCAGGGCAAAGGCCTCTCCGCCAATCAACCCGGTCCTGTGCTTTCTGCTGCCACGTTATACCTGCAAACTTCTTAATCTCATCTACCCACCTAATTTCCTGTCTCCCCCTCACGCGTTTGCCATCTCTTGGAATCCAGTCAGTTACCCTTAATGACCACCGGTTATCCTGCCGACGTGCTACGTGCCTGGCCCATATCCATTTCTTCTTTTTGATTTCAACTATGATATCCTTAACCCCCGTTTGTTCCCTGACCCACTCTGCTTTCTTCCTGTCTCTTAAGGTTACACGTATCATTTTCCTTTCCATCGCTCGCTGCGTCGTCCTCAATTTAAGTTGAACCCTCTTTGTAAGTCTCCAGGTTTCTGCTCCGTAGGTAAGTACCGGTAAGATGCAGCTGTTATATACCTTCCTCTTGAGGGATAGTGGTAGTGGTAGTGGTAACCGCGGAACCGAACCATGAGAGTGAAATAACTAGAAGAATAAGGATGGGTTGAGGCTCATTCGGCAAGCATTATCAAATCATGAATGGTAATCTACCACTATCCCAATTTTTTAAAAAAGTCATAAAAACTATACTCTGTGGAGCCTTGTGACAGCGCCTACACGCATCACAGCTGCGCAATTTATAGCCGAAACTTAATTGAGAGCGCTTTTCTCAAATTTTTTCCAGGTTCAGAAACTATTGAACCACTTTCTCAGAGACATTGCGCCTGGTAAGTAACGCTTGGTTCTGTAAGCTACTGGGCACATATGCTATCGCTATCCTCGTATAGGCACCACAATTCCTCACAGCTTACTGAAAAGACACCACACGGCCTTATGTAGCAATCTGTGGAGTGTAGAGAGACTAGGCAGGTATGCTCATTAAAGTAATGATGATGTCTTAAGTCGCTGACACTTTTGATCTTTATAAGGACAGGAAATGCAAAAGTAAATGCAAACCAGCTACTCATTCAATCACCTATTCCACAAAATCAAGTATTACGCGACATCAAAGGGATGACCAGAGAAGCGCAAAGCTTAGGTGCGCTTTCAAAAGAAATACTGCGCGTCAGAGGCAAAGTTTTTGAAATGCAGTTGGAAATCATCACAACTGCATCCTCCCGAATGAGAACACAGTTTGCTGACGTTGTTTTTCAGGTATGACGTGGTCTTTCATTTTTGCGTTTTATGCATGGAGCCATCTGCTATTCCGTTTCAGTGTGCCACTTTAGAGGGAACAGGCATCTGCGCTAGAGAGAAATATTGTTGGTCACGAGAGTCACAGCGTTACGCAGGCGAAAGTATATAAAAAAAATGCCAGGCCTGCGCGGAAAGCGCAGCACAGTCACAGCGAAAGCTGGAAGAGCAGCATTTTTAGAGCCCGTTCTAAACTCTCTTGGGGCTACTAATACAAGTACACTAGCAAGGTCCCCACTACGCCATAAATCACAATATTTGTGAAATTGGGAAGCACCTACAACGCGATTATTCGTCATTGTGCGCAGAAGCGAGGTTCCAGCTACACATATGTAAGGCATTATGTGCACCTTGTTTACGTGACGACTGATGTCGATGAAGAACTGTGGCTCAGCCCTTCGTAATGGGCTGGAAGCTTTAAACGGCTCACCAGTTACGTAATTCGCATTGTGTGACGCCCGGTCGCTATTTAACTCTCCCACCATGCAATATAACATATAGTGACGTGAGAAAGAGAGACAGAGAGAGGGGGGAAGAACTTTGTTGAGACCCTGAGGAAATGGATGATGGGCTCATGGGCTCCCTTGGCAACCAATGCAAGTGCACTTGCGAGGAACCCACTACGCTTTAAATCATAATTTTTGTGAAGTAGGGCAGCAGCCACTATGCCATTTTTCGTCATTCAACGGAGAGCCGTGGTACCCGCTAAAAACATGTAAGGCATCATGCGCACTTTGTTGGTGTTGTGCCTGATGACGATGAAGAATTATTGCAGAGCCCCTTGTAGTGGGTTGGAAGCGTCCAACAGCCCACTCGTTGCACAATTCGCATTGTGTGACGCCTGGTTACAGAATTCGCGTTGCGTGGTGCGTGGTTGTTATTTCACTCTTCTACCACAGTAAATTACATATGTTAATGTGGTTCCTTCTGGACATGAGACCTGTATAGCGTCGTTTTGCAAGGCAGTTCCAAGCACCGGCATGGCTCTGAGGTACAACACTGGGCTCCCACGCAGAGGACCCAGGTTCGAACCCCGTTCCATCCTGGAAATTTTTTCTTATTTCGTTTTTTTTTTCTTATTTCGAGCGATATTGGTTACGGACACCGGCGGCGGCGGCGGCGGCGGCGGCGGACAACTACGCCACCAAAAACGGCCGTTGAAATGATCTCATAACAGCTTTCGCTGTAAAAGCAGTCTACAATAACAAGCACATTTGCTCTCGCGGCTTCAGCCTATATATTACATGCAAAAACTAATTGTGGAGCTCAGCCTTTGTGGGCCACAATGGAAAAAATTTCGAGCTGGTGTCGTGTATATACACCACGGTGAATCAGTCAAGGTTGACCATATTCTGTGTATAGGTGTGCACGGGCTCCGGGTTCTCCGAAAGCCCGAGCCCGGCCCGGTCCGCGGGCCGGGCTCGGGTATGCCATCGTCTTCTCAACTCGGGACCGGGCCGGGCTCAGGCTACATTGTTTTTTATCGGGCGGGCCGGGCCAGGTGCAAATCCCGAATCAAGCCCACCTTTGAATGCTCACAGCCGAAGAACGCGACGGAGTGCATGTGCAAGTAATACAGCTTATTTCTTTGTTTTCGCAACATACTGTGCAGAATAATGAAGAGCAGCCTGCGACAAAAAAAAAAAAAAGAATGAAAGACAATGCTTAGAATCATTCAGAGAGTGGAGCTACAGAGGCAAGAATTTACAGTCACACAAGATGAGGTTTGTGATTATCTCTCCAAGGAATCATCCGCCTGTCCTACATCTGAGGTACTAACCTTCTGGAAGAACAGCAAGTCTAAATATCATAAGCTTGCTTTGTTTGCGGAAAACACATTGTCAATTCCGGCTACCAGTGCGATCAGCGAACGGAACTTCAGTTCGGCGGGGTACGTGATGCAGAAGCGCCGCAGTTCATTGAAGCCCGAATCATTAGACAGCTTGTTATTTTTACACGGCAACTTGTAATCTGTGTGTATAGTGACTGCTTCCCTTGATATGTATAAAGAGTCACGTTATTAGAAAACGATATCTTGTGTCCGCAGCAAACCTTCATAATACCGGGCCGGGCCCAAGCATTTCATGACATCATAGAAATTGCGCGACGAAAACACGGACAGAAGAAGACCAGTACAAACACAGCGCATTGTCTTCTTCTGTCCGTGTTTTCATATCGCAATTTCTTTGATGTCATGGAACACCAACTAGCCCACTATGCTGCTCCCAAGCATTTGTTTTTGTACGTCGGGCCGGGCTCGGGCTCGTAAATGAGGCTCGTACAAGGCTCCAATTCTGTGATCTTCAACGATACAAGAAACAGCGCGACACACAGGACAGTGAAAGAGACGGACCAAGCGCTGACTTACAACCAAGGTTTTATTTCGTACATGGGGGTAACACCGTCAAAAGGACACGCTGACAGGATGTGCCGGATTCTCCGGACAGAGGCCTGGCGTCAAGTGCGGTTCTACTCGGACTGCCTATATGCTGCGAGTATGGAAAATGCATCGCAGAGCAGTGCTCTGAGGGCCTACAACAGAGACCTGCGTATTGCTTCCCAGACGGCAGAGTTCCGATGGAAGAAGTTGTCTCCAAGCTTACCAAGAAAGAAGCCGACACAGCAATCTGGGCATCAAGTCGTGATTCTAGGCAATGGAAGCATCCCACCAGGCGTAAAATGCGCATTGGAAAAGGGCCCAAAATTTTGCGAACCACCGAAATTGGACCAAGTAGAGCTCTTGAGCTTGGTAAGGAACACTGCGGCAAGAGCGACTGTTGAAGATAGAGACAGGTGCATTCAAGAAGGAGTGGACTGCCTGTTTCCGATGAAGCAAGCCGGGAGCTCACGCCAAACTTCCGTCATCAAGTCGCTACGCGCCGCAGATATCAAGCTGCTTCAAGCAGGCAAGGAAGGTGGACTTGTCCTTGCTCCGACAGCCGTCTATAGAGAGAAAGCGGATGCCGCTGCCACAAGCAACTTTCAGGTCACGAATGTCAAACCTTCCAAGGTCAAGGCAACGGCGGCCAAACTTTGTGAAGAGGCTGGACTTCAGAAACTAGCGTCGTCAGTGCGGTCGGCGAAGGGCTTGAACCTTTCGGTGTTCTTCTCGGCAAAAACGCATAAGCCGGAGATTCCCTTCCGCGTCATTGTGTCGGAACAGGGCACTTGGCAGCGCCTTGTGGGAAGGTTCTTGCAACGTTCACTATCTGTCCTTGATGTGGAGGATCCATGCCTCATCAGAAAGCCACAAGAAGTGTCCGACTATCTTCAGCAAGGGTGTCCTTCAAGAGTGAGCTTCTTTTCAGTAGATGTTAAGGACCTATACTATTCCTTGCCGTTGGACCAGGTCTGCGCAGAGGTGAGCGAATGCATCGACCGCTATGGGAGCGTTAGGTTTCAGGACTCGTGTGGAATCAGCGTCAGGAACTTTTTAGAAACGCTGAGCTTTTATTTACGTTCCACATTTATAAAGCATGATGGCAAGCTTTATATTCAAAAAGAAGGTGTTTGCATAGGTTCGTGCCTCGCGCCGATCCTAAGTGATATTCTTTTAGCCAAATATGACAGATCCCTCATAGAATGCCTGCATCAGACGACCGCTGTAAAAGTGTTTAGATTCGTGGACGACTTTTAATATTTTACAGCTCTAACCACTCTGACACACAGCAATGTGCTGATCGAATTGTTGAAGTGTTTCGCTCTTGCATGAGCAAACTGCAACTAACCACTGAATTTCCCACTGGTAACAGACTTCGGTTTGTTGACCTTGAAATGTTTTTATCTGACCACGTGTGCTGGAAGTATGCCCCCCCGCTCCAAGAAAAGCTTGTTACCTTACAGTTCTGTGCATTCCAAACTTGTCAAGCGAGCGATTGCAAAATCTTGTCTAGGGGCAGCGTTGACGCGATCATGCCATCACACTATGTGCACTAGCTTTGACTCGCAGGTGCGCAGACTGCGCATGGCAGGCTACCCGGACAACCTACTGTGTTCCATTGCCGAAGGTCTTCTAGAAGGCTTAAAACAGCCAAGAAAACTGATTAGGCGTCAGGAAAAGAGCCCACTTTCAAAAACAGCGGTAATTCCGTATTTGCATAGGGTGTCGCATTGTTTAAAAAAAGTAGCACAAAGAGCAGACATCAGAGTTGTCTTTTCAGCAAAAAATAAGTTCTCTGGTATGTGCAATAAGGTGAACAGAGAAGACAGAGGGCCTCGCGTGTGTGATAAGAAACACGCCAAAAAGTTTGTTGAATGCTGTCATAACGCGGTATACGAAATCCCCCTCTCATGCGGTCGCTGCTACATCGGCCAAACTGGTCGGTGTGTAAATGACCGCCTCAGGGAACACCGCAATCCAATGAGGGGTTCTGTGGGCAGCCACCTAGCTGCGCACAGCTCCGTATGCGGCTGTCATGCAATGTTCGATCAATGTAAGGTACTTCGGCGATACAGTGATCAACGAGCACGTGAGATTTATGAGGCATTTTGCATTGACAAAAAAGGTGATATGTGCGTGAGTGTGCCTTCGTTAGCGCTCCTCACCAGGGAAATTGCCTATCTGTCTAGTGGATGATGGTATTATTATTTTTTCAGAAGCGTTCATAGAATTCGTGAAAAAAGTTCCACGTCACTGTTCTCCTCTCCTTCCTTTCATGTTGCCTGTGCTATATATACCCCCATGTACGAAATAAAACCTTGGTTGTAAGTCAGCGCTTGGTCTGTCTCTTTCACTGTCCTGTGTGTCGCGCTGTTTCTCGTATCGCTGAACATGTACCAACCGGCCCAAATACGCACCTTAGTGCAGTTCATTTCTGTGATCTTGTCCACCAGTACATTGCAAAGAAATAATTTTCATGACAAGGTAACGAATAATTGTTTCGGTTCAATTGCTCATTTGTTTGTTGCACTTTTTTTACCAGGCAGTCGTTTATTTCGTACTGTCAGGCATTGCACATACATCGTTCATTCGCCTTAGCTACAGTTACCATTAAAGTTATTTTTCATTAGTAAACTATCCATGCATGTAAGTTACGCGGCTTCGTTTTTGCCGTAACTATAGGCTGCATTAAAGACTTGCCGCTATGCAGCTGTGCAACTGTCATCAGAAGCCTTGGTTTTCTTGATCAAATAACTTTATTGGATTTGCGGAAATATTTCATTAAAAGGACTGCTTCGGACATGGGGCTGACAGATCTGATTTGATTAAATATGTAGCTTGATTCCTTACAAACCCAATCAAGTGTATTTGTTAGCTTTTACCTCATAGCATCTCCGGTCTATCACTTTGCCGTTAGTAGAATTGGTCAAGTGTCTATTTGCAACAGCCCCAGACCGGTAAGGTGTTTTACCATATATCTGCTGTGAAATTGGCTGGTTGTTGAATGCTCGAATTTGTTGTGGTGCCTAGTCTCGAGCAAAGGGCAATAAACGGGTGTTAGAAGACGCTAGAAAGTTTCGCAGCTGTGGAGGAAATTATTTGAAACAGCATGTGCAAGTGATTTTTGTTTTAAAATATTACAACCAGCTACTAGGATGGATGATGTAGCGTTGCGTATTCAACACGTATTTCTGTCATACGAAGGTAGAAATGCGTCCGCATGACAACGCGTTTAAAACACGTTCATTCGTTCTTTTAAGCAACACGTTTAAAAAGGCGTGACCAAGATTGTAAAGAATTTATATTTCTTAATGATAACGTTGCTACAATGCTTGGCTACAGTTCACATTTATGGTACGATCCCACTGCGGATAAAGGACGTGCCGCACCTGAAACTGTGAATGTCTCTCTGTTCTGCTATAACTTGCTTCCTGTGGAGAGGTTGAGGTATCTAGCATCTTGGCTGCTCTATTACTCTACGATCGGCAGCACACACACACACACACACACCATGAAAAGAAATGGCTACCGTAAATTGAAAAAAAAAAACAACTTAGGAAAGACAAATAGCAAACAAAGGAAGTAGCAATGAACACTGAGTGCGATGCCAGGAGATCATAATCAACTCCCATTGCTCAAGTCTAGGCGAACGGTTGGATTCATCCGACGAAGATCGTCGACAAAATGGTCTCGTTGACGGGAGATGGTGCGTTTCGATGTGAATACGATGGAAGAAACGCCCACGTACCGCGCGCGTGCCACCACTGTTCGCTCGCCATCAATTGTGATGTAACCAGGCCTCCGTGGTCGCTGCGATGACAGGTGATCCACTAAACACGAGTGTCTAAGCGGACGAAACAACTAAAGCGGCTATTCAACCACCGACAGCATTCGTGGCGGTCGCATGCAGCAGAAATGGACGGAAAAGCCACGACATCATAAATCCCAATGCAAACTTCTAACTGTCCTTGTAACTTGTAACTTGTGTAACTTGAAACCGTCTATACAAAAAAAGGAAGCGCTGATTGTTCAGTGTGGTGATGGGGTCGGCTAACGCCAGAGAACGTTACCGATGACCACGATACGATCGAAGAGTTTGCTCGTCTGTACGGTTTCTTTGCCTGCAAATAATGCGCCCAGGTGACAGCAATGCAACAAATCCTAAGGCTGTGTTAGAAATGCACAATACGATAGAACATTACGGGATGATAACGATGCCGCCAACAATCTGGAGAAGGTACATTACGTAATATCTCACCTTCATTTAAATAAGGCGGCGAAAGCAATAATATACCCGCAGTTTGAATTTAATCACGTGTTCCGGCAACTATTCGACGCATCATATCATGGCGTCCTGCTTCGATGGCGGCGTCGCGGTGAGGACGGGGGAGGCGTGACCAGCCGCGTACGACACACGGGGCAGATGCGGTTCCATCGCAGCCACTGGGACACGCAGCTCTCGTGGAACACGTGACCGCAAGCCAGCTGCCTGCATCGCCGTTCGCAACTTGTAGGTCCACCATAGTTGAATACAGCTTAAACATGTGCTTTCTCTGTGTCGTTAGGAGAAAAGAGGTCTACCTTAAAGGAGTGGTGACAGAAAATTTGTGAACCTCCATTTTTCGCTCTTAATCAGCGGCTACTGACTCGGTGATATAGCGGCAACGAAATTAATTTGCCTCAGCGCGAGACAAATGTGTAATTACATGCTCGTATGTTACGACTGGAGGCAGTTTAGATTTCGAAGAGCACTCGGTGGCCCCGTGACGTAGTCGGCCTACTCTTGAACAAATACTATCAGGTGACCGCGAGATCCAGTAATGTTACTGTCCAGCTTCTGCCATGTCAGCGCTGCTGTTTCGTCTGCTGTGTTGGGCGTTGCGTGCTTGTTTCCTCAATATTCAAACAACGTTGCTTATCTAGTGCGGCGATGGACGAAAGAGCTGGGAAGTCTCTCGTTAGTCTATGCATAAAAAAAATCACAGCATATCCACGGAGTGAATGATGATGAGTGGGCGAAGCTGCGGAGGTTCATCGGTAAACCGTGAATCTTCCGTGAATTCTGCCCAGTACATCATCACCGACGTGATATCGGGCGCGTTTATACTAAAGGTTCGATGAGTTATGACGACTTGCAGCTCTCTTTAATTTTACATGTACGCTGTGAATTTTCATTGTTTAGAAAACCATTGCTTTAGAAAACATCTGGCGTCTTTCGTTAAGCAGCTGGCGTCTTTTCGTTTTGCTTTAGAAACATCTGGCGTTCTTTCGTTTTGCTTTTAGAAAACATCTGGCGTCTTTCGTTGGTTTATTTCATCAATGAACGGCGTTTTGAACAAAATTTTTATTGTTTAATCACGCACAGGAGAAATCTCACCACGCACTACCTTGGAGGTCAACAATGGCTGCTAATGGGAATGAGAGACAGAAGAATTCGGCTTTTAGCTAACACTATAACTTCTACTTCTACTAACGTTTCCTACTGGAACATGCCAATGGCTGCTAATGGGGAATGAGAGACAGAAGAATTCGGCTTTTAGTTAACGCGCACGCTGCGAATTTTTTATTGTTCAACAACGCACAGGAAAAATCTCCCACCGGCACCACCTTGGAGGTCAAAGCGTAAGACTGGTTACGCACTACGACTACTACGACTACGACTACGACTACGAGGGACGAACGGGTGCCGCCTTAAGGAGCTTCGCCCCTAAAAGGCGTCGCCACCAGCATTGTCCGTCTTGTGCACGCCTCCGGTAACCCGGCCAGAACTCGTGACGTACGTTCTTTACAAAAAGGCCCCGCACGATGACATCATCGCTGTTTGCATCTATTCCCGATTCGGTACTTTCACGAACTTCAATATTCAATTAAAATACTTTTTAGGCCGCATTTGTGGCTGATAATGTACAGATGGCACCTATATATAACCATTAGTGTGATGCCACAGTCAAATTGTGTCCGAAGTTTTGTGTCACCACTCCTTTAAAGGGGCCCTGCAACACTTTTTAGCATGGTCAGAAAATGCTGCCGATCGGTAGTCGAGGCTCCTGAGAACACGCGAGACAATCATTAGAGCGGAGCACGCGGCCTGGAATTCACAATTAATTCTCAAAGCCAGCTAGAAATCGTTCGGCCTTCTTTCTGGAAATGATGCCATATAACCAAATGACCCGCCATATGCCCAAGTTCACGGCCATTGGCTTATTGAGGCATCATTGGCTGCATAGTTACTGCGGCCGCTGCGGTAGGCCGCCAAAAAAAAGAACAAAAAAAAAACAAGGGCTCAGGGCCATGACGCGCATGTCGTAACTTCTTTTCTCCGTGACATCTCTCCCTGCTTAGCTTCGAGTGCGCTCTTCGAAACACAAGAAGAAATAAAGAAAATGCGGCGTGCGACAATTTTGAAACTCCGCTCATACTTACCGGATTCTAAAAATTTTTCCAGCGGTCGGTTCGCGAGGCAATAAACTACTTGAACGAAGCCATTTGACGGTTACTTGTAAATCGGTTGCAGGGTCCCATTAAACGGAAGCACTTTACATTGCGAGCCAGAACACCTAGGTTCGTACCGAGCGGCATTTACGTTTTGGAGACATACGTGCACTTTAGAGGTGTGCACGGGCTCCGGGTAGCCCGAAAGCCCGAGCCCGACCCGGCCCGCGGGCCGGGCTCGGGCGGGCCGACGTATTTTCACCTCGGGCCCGGGCCGGGCTCGGACTACTTGGAGTTTTATCGGGCCGGGCTCGGGCCCGGCGCAAAGCCCGACTCAAGCCCGACATATAGAGAAGGAGCGGGAATTGTTTTCCAGCACGCATACAGCGCCTTTTCGGCGACCGCCCTTTACCGCTTTTCCTTTCCATTCGCTACTTTAAACAAAAAAGGTGAGCAGGTAAAGCACTGCCTCTGTTGCACTCCGACAAACAGAGAAGTATCACCACCTGAGCTATAGTGACGGCGCCACGCGACTGTTCCGCGTTAGATTTAAGGCCAAATCCCATATGAGTGAAAATGCACGCGACAGCGACGAGCGACCTGACGTAGATCGCCTTCGTGCAAGCTGATGCTTGCATGGGCATACCCCATACACGTGACCGCTTTGGCGAGCGAACTCCTTTGTTGCTATGAGGCCGTGTACTTGTATAGCAAAAGTGCCGCGAACAGTCTCTATTAGAGACTGTTCGTCGTGTGTCGTTTGATCATATTTGATATGCTCAATAAAATGTCATATTACCGGAAAATGATGTTTTGTTTTCGCAGCGAACCTTCAAAAAGCCGGGCCGGGCCGGGCCGCGCCGGGCCCGGGATTGTGTTTTCGTACGTCGGGCCGGGCCGGGCGGGCTCGCAGCCCTTTGCCGTCGGGCTCGGGCGGGCCTTCGACGAAGTCAACGGGCCCGGGCCGGGCTCGGGCTCGAAAATACGGCCCGTGCACAGCTCTAGTGCACTTCACTTGAAACGCCTCAGCTGCGGGGACTGATTGACAAGCTAGCACGTGTTCTGGGGGACCAAACGTGGCTCATCATTACACACTACGCGTGTTTCAAACTATAGAGTAAGAGATCGTTAATGCGACCCCCATTAATTCTAGGAAAACTGGATAATTCGGCCGTGTTCTCTGGTCCCGACCAGCGTATGTATTTTTTAATTGCATCAAACTCTCGTTAATTAGGTCATGTTTGGCCGCAAACCCGTTTGATTGGGACGATCCTCGTAGCGCGCCAAGCACTGAGCGCCTCACATGTGCGATGCATAGCAGCGACAACGGCGTTCGCGAACAACCGAAAAGGACTTAAGAAAGGCGTGGTCGCCATCCAAGGACTCCCAATGTAGGTATGTGGCTCACAAATTGAGCGAACCACTGTACTCACCACTGTTCCACTAAAAGTAAAGAAGGGAACACACGGGCGGAAACACCACTTAACATTGTGCACGAAGCGGCAAGAGCATGCTGGAAGCATGACAAGGCTCATGTAGTTGCAAAAAGACGCATGCTGCTGGAATGGAAAACATCAAAGGAGCATACGCTAAATTCAAAAGGGACTTTCTCGACACACATTTCAGATTTAGTTGCAGTGTGCGACCTAAGGTTCAAAATTATGTGCAATCTCTGTGTCGTGTGCTAAACAGCTTCGCTGGTCATACACCTTCACTGAGTGGAATATTGGCTCCTCTAATTTTTCCGAAGCTTGGAGTTTTCGCATCTAGCATATTATGCACTGCAATCGGGCATGCAGCTACAGCGTGTGGTCCGAGCCAGAGAGCTGTCAAAACTTTTTAGTACAGGGAACTTTGGCACTGCGATCGTTCAGCCACCATGGGAATTATGGGTAGTACACGAGTTTGCCTAATCTTCGCGCTTACGGCTTCGAACGCACTTGTGGCTTTGTTGTTTTGTTTTCGCGTTTGTTTCGGATAAAAAAAAAAGGACCAGTGTGCACTTCGTGACCCGATCTGAATTGGTGAGCCTAAAAGGTCAAAGAGGTGAGGTGAAACTGCTGAGCGTTTGCTGAATTTCGTCTTGCGACAAAGCGGCAGCAGGCGACACGGAGCCCAATGGAGCCGAAAGAAGGAAGCTTAGACAAATCCGTGTACTACCCATCATTCCTAGGCTGGCTGAACCGCCATGCGTTGCATGTCCCGCCAGTTTTCCCCCTAGTATATTATTAGGAAACTATATGGCCTGCGCAATAAAGCAGTGGGGGAACTGTGGTCGGTCCTGCGATGACGCCACCATCCCGCCGCCACTGTCGACAGGTGTGCCTTGCGTGTGGAATTTGAATATGGAGTGCGTAGCTCTCTGCAAATATTCAGTATAATGGTCACATAAAACAATTATAATAATAATAATATCTGGGGTTTAACGTCCCAAAACGACGATATGATTATGAGAGACGCCGTAGTGGAGGGCTCCGAAAATTTCGACCACCTGGGGTTCTTTGACGTGCACCTAAGTCTAAGTACACGGGTCTCAAACATTTTCGCCTCCATAAAAAATGCAGCCGCCGCGGCCGGCATTCGATCCCGCGACCTTCGGATCAGCAGTCGAGCGCCATAACCACTAGAACACCGTGGCGGGGCCACAAAACAATTTGAATTATGCACAACGAAACATTTGTATGCATTATTGCAATAAATAAAGCTGCTTTTGCGTCGCCTGAGCTTCCGAGTTTCCTATCGCAGATCAGTCGGTGTGCTTACTGTTTTGATTGCTGAATTTCTGTGTTAATTCCATGCAAATGTATCATTGTCATTTTTTTCGCGCTTTTTACAAAAGATCAATGCACCAACTCGCCCAACTCTACCTGCTAGTGCATATGTATGCGCCTATCTGGTTATCAGAGCAATTTGAAGTTATGCGAGGAAACACACAAGGACGTCCGGAAGGAACCGCTTGAGAAGAGTTCCCCGTGTGGCTCTACCTTGCAGAAAAGCCAGGTTTTGCAAAAGCAAAACTAACATTGCCACAATTTTTGGGCGTTTTACTCCTCAAAGGGGCACCAAAGTGCAGGAATGCAGCTAAATCTTCACACGATCCCTATTGAAAATTTGCCCAATGGTGGGCATGATGGGACCCACTACCCACCATCTTGGTGGATTATGGTACTGGGTAATGATGGACGCATGGTGGACAGATGGTGGGTGATGGACGGATGGTGGACAGATGGCGGATGATGGACGGATGGTGGGTGGATACTGGGTGATGGACAGATGATGGGTGGATACAGATGATGGGTGGACGACGGGTGATGGACATGCTGGGTGTATGCTGGGTGATGGGCAGATAATGGGTAGATAACGATGGGTGTTGGACGCCTGAGTCAAAGTCGAGCTATGCAATTATTTACAAAAATAAGGCATTGTGCTTCTTAACGTGATTATAGACAACCTTTTACCATCGAGGTTAACGAGTTTACTTGCTGTGTCTACACGTGGCCAAGCATACAGCCACATGTTGAAGCAGCACGGAATCAATGAATGCATCTTGCACCAAATACTCGTTTATTTGTTCTCCGTGCTGCCATGCCTAACACGTACGCCCTGCTGGCTTGCTTCATAAAGTACCTTCTTAGGAACTTGCAGATGGTAGAAAGGCAGTTTTCTTGAGGTAGTGCAGTCAGCCAGATTGGGTGTGCTTTGAAGTACTTTTCCAGGCATGCTAGAACAGAATTGAATAAAAACAAATAAACTGCTTTTGCTAAATTTGGAGCAATAACATCAATGAAACCAGTTGCAATAACTTTGACCAAAGGCTTAAACCATATCAAGTCAAATAAAAGGCAGCATGTATCAGTCCACATGTCCGTAACGTTCTAGTACATCGTTGATTGCCAAGGCTGGTGTGCAAACCCAATTAGCTACAAAGTACGTCAACAGATGTCCTCGCTGTGTGCTTTGAGACTCCATGTCGCTTTTTCTTATACCAGCCATCTTTGACTAAAATATGCAAGCAACCACTCTTTCCCTACCGAGTTTTTTGTTAAAAAACTATAAAAATACCATTTTTTTATTTGCCCATTTGATTTCACGTGTCCCGAAACAACTAAAAAACTTTTTAAAGGCACTTTATTTGCAAGATAAAAGAAAAATATTTTTGAAAGTATGCGGAAGATTGGCATCACTCCCTGCAACACAGAAGGTGCCCTAATTTTTATTCAGTCTTTGGTGCAGAAAATGTCTTTGAAATTAAAAAAAAATAATAATGTGCGGGGAAAAGGAGCCCGTAAAAAAAGCCCTGGATGCGTCGTGACGTTGGAGGTTTCTTTACAACTATAGCCGTGCACTGTCGATACGTTGAGATTCGGTGGTCATCCAAATCTGAGGATTTAGAAAAAAAAATATTCTGTGTAGTCGCTGCCACACTTGCAGGGGCACTGATATTCTTCGTTCCACAAAACTTAAGCGAACAAGCTGAACAAAGCTGTTGCCGGCACTCGCGCACGTACACCCTTTTCTAATTCAAGCTGCGAGAATCCCGCCTGTCCTCAATAAAATGCATGCTTTGAGCGTGTTTTTATATTTTTTACTGCACTATCTGTGTAAGTCAAAGACAGCGCAGCAAACTGAATCAGAGTATCTTAATTGCAGCGCACGCAAACGCTTCTTTCAGCGTGGACGAGCCCAGTTCTTCGGTAGGAGCAGTACAAACCGTGTACGAACTCAGATCGTCTGTGGTAGGAAACGGGTTAAAAAGATTTTAAAGAGAAAAACAACTTCTGTCATTTAGTGCAAACAACTTCAGAGTACCAACGACACCACTCTTTACGCGAGAAGATGCTTGGCAGGCGATTCATTAAAGACGGTAGGCATGCAAACTAGAACACAAGAGAGAAGTCAGGACAACACAAATGCTGACTAACCGACTAGACGAACAATGTTTAGTCGGCGTTTGTGTTGTCCCAACTTCTTTCTTGTGTCCGTGTTTTATGCCTACCATCTTTTATCATGTATTCCTACCAACTAGCTCTGCTTTCTGGCATTGGCAAGCAAGACAATGCGCAAAAAGAAGATACACGAGGCGATGCTGCACAGACGTTCCCACACCAGCTCTCCGTGACATGATTTTGCCAGCGCCTGCTACGGGCAATAATCTTTACATTGTGTTCCTACAGACCCAAATCTTAACATAAGGTTCACAGAATTTTAGCGAACCAGTGTGGCCAAAATACCAAAAAGACGTGATCTTCGCAACATCATGTTGACCTGTATGTGGTGAGTTTTAGCATGAAATTCAAGAAGTGAAACACTGGCCTTCATTTCCTCTTCTACTTTTTTACCTATGAAAGTAAAATAATGACATTACAGACCTTAAATAATAATTTATTTGTCTAAACTGATCTAAGGTTTCCCTTTAGTGTCCTTTAAGGGGAGACACTCCTCGAAATAACTTTTTCATTTCCGAACAAATTGCTGGTCTCAATAAAAGTTTATTCCTCCTCCTCCTCCTTGTAATAGACTTGAAAATACACATACACAAATACACATACACATATGTTGGCATCAGATGCAATTCACTAAAGATTGTTTGTGCACTGGCACTTGAGTTTGCAAATCTAAGTGAAACAGCACAGAAAAAAAAGCTACAATGTATGCTAACGTCCTTCACGTCCAAGATGGTGTGAGCGTGTTGCGTTAGTGTGCCGTGAATGCGCTGCATGCAGAACTTTCCTTTTTTGGCACGATGGGAAGCATGAAAGTTTATAGAAAACTTTGTGGAGGACAGGCACAGATAACCACGTCATCCAAGTAAGGTGTATGGTTTTAATTGTTTATATTTTTTGTTCATATTCCTATGCTCAAACACAATGTGAAGACTAAAGAGTACTTATACTAAAATAAATAGATTACTCTGGTAGGCCATACCTTACAAATTTCATTATTCATAAGTGTGCTGTTTAACTGTATCGCTGTGAATGCTGCAGCATAAGAATGAAATCAAATTTCCATAAAGCGCAATTAAAAGAGGTTTAAATTGTTTTTCCCATGCTTTCTTTGAATCCATTACTTGTTTTTTTTTTTCATATGGTAGTGTTTAACGAAAACTGGGCTCGCCTATTGCTTTCCGTCCTCTTCGTCCGAACAATAGAAGCATTACTAGCTGAGTGCGATAAAAATAATGGCAACTAGGGGAAAATGTGACAAAATCAGTCTGAGAAATGGCAGAGATGCAAAATGGACACAGCATATTTGTTCAATATTCAACACAGGTCTTAGGCAACAAACATTGATGCCATTTGTCACCAGCACTGAATGGGCCAAACTGAAGTATATAATTGGCCTAACAGACTGCTTATGTCCAGCATGTGTAGCAGCCACTGACCTATATGCTTGGGTCCCCAAATTGAGTGCCATCATTGCTCAGAACAGCAGACGTGACGTTCAAACTAGCATCACTTTTTTCGTAGAAAGTGAGTGCATTTGCCGTAGTCTCGAACCCTCAGCACTCAATAAATAAAAGGTAATCATCTACTGACCAAAAGATTCTAATCAGGGCACCATCAGAACTGACAGTTGGGCAAGGTGGTACTGATTCATCATTGAAATTTTGCTGGTGTTGTTTTGGTCTCTTCTTCGTTCTTGTCTAGTGTATTAAATGATCAACCAGAACGTATACTTCGTCGACCATTCTTAAACATCACCAAGTTTGTGTGACAATGCAATCCTGCCACCCTTTCATTTATTATCACTGATATGTATACAGACAACATTTCTTACAAAAAGCCTCGGCATTACTGTGTTTTTCAGAACACCTTTCAGATCTTTGCAGGTGCATTTGTTGAATTTTTGCCTGTTTACTGTGGATCTACAGTGACGTGATGGCTGGATGATGTCTTCACACAAATTTCACACAAATGTATAAGTTCCGAGGTTATGTCAACCCTGCAATTCATTTCAAATAGATTGACTGTGAACAATAACTGAACTCCGAGATCTGGATTATTTTGCAGTTACAAGGTACTAATAGGCAGATTTCTCCTGTGCTGTTTTTGATGAGGGCAGATGTGCTGGCTAGAACTTATGAATATAAGTGCCTTGCAATAATGACACAGAAATCTTGGGCTTTCACATGCAGTTCAAAGGCTACCACACGTGCTCGGCATCATGTCTGCAGTTCGTACGGCAATACTGGACTCATGTTCAACCTATTCAAAGCTGGTGAAGAATATTTAGAATGACAGAAAGCTGAACAAATTGGTAATGATTCACCTTAAAACAAAGGTAGGCATGCAAACGCAGGCACAAGAAAGAAGTGGGGCCAACACAAACACCAGCAAACAAATGAAGAGGCATACAGTGGTGGAAAAGAAAGTGGACACAAATACCTTTACACGCATGAGCAGGGATAGGGAGACACTTATTAATCCGGCACACTTGGAGCTTTACGTGAGAGATAACACTTCAGGAATCTGATTTCTTCGTCATGCAAGTCAGCTGACAGATGGCTCACACATGCGGTTCCACTACTATCGATATGCCAAGCTTCTACCATTACAGGTTTTTACACTTCCACTGTTGTATGAAACTACGCATTCATTTAATTTTGGCGTGCATTTACACTCTCGACAATGCAAGATTATATTAGATGGTAAACCTCTAGTTTATGACTCCTGATGTTTCGTTAATCTCTGGTAAACATAGCGGCCCATTTGCTCTTTGGAGAAGCAACAACAGCGAAGAGAAACATTATACCACACTTGTACCGCAATCGGTAAATTTTTTATGTGTTCTACGAAATGAATGTTAGTGCACTTTTGTCTATTATCTGTTTATTCTCTCTGCAAGGTGGCGCAAATCTTACGTAGCTTATTGGCAGCCGTAAAGACAGCATTACCACGGTATGCACTTCTCACTTTCTTTAGCCTGTGACATAAGCAATGAGTGTAAAGAATACCTAAGGCATGCTTGTTACTGTTAATTTTTGCATCCATGTTTGCATGTGACACAATCAGCTTCTTTAAACGTTCAGTGACAGTGGCTACTGCAAATCTAGGATAACCTGCATCTAATGGATGCGTAACCTGTGCGTTAAAGCTGGCCTTCATTTTGTGTACAGACTGGTGAGAGATGAGTTAAAGCATGACATGAAAATAGCGTTTTTTTCTAAGCTTTGAATGCTTGGAGTTGAAGTTTGACAACAGTATTGAAGCTCCAGAAGAATACTGCTAACAAACTTGGTTTTCCTGAAATGCTAAGGAAATGCCTAAAGTTTGTATACTATCATTCTGAAGCAATACTTCAGTAAACTTTGGCCATCCTCCATTTAATTCAAATTGTTGAATCATTGAGGTAACCATGGATTCAAATTGGTAACCACAACAAAATATCAAGTAAGCGTAACATGCGCAGAATTGAACTTGCATTGATTTAAAGATGCCCCAATTCTCACTGATTTATACCTTAGCATAGTTAACAAATGCTTGGAGGAGGCCTTAGGTAAAGATATTATTGAGGTTTTTCATTACGTAGACAATTACATGATTAATTTTTTGTAGCGGTGATAAACTTGAAACCGTGGTTACCTCAGTGAATCGACAATTTGATGTGATTGAACGAGGGCTGAACCATTCTAAATAATTGGCTCAGAATAATGACAGAATAGTACAATTTCAGGACATTACCTTAGTGTTTCTGGGGAACCACGTGTGATGGCAGTATGCTCCTAGATCTTCAAAACTACTGTTCAACTTCTCATCCAAGCATTTTCTCACCAAGTCGTGTGTGCACACAATGAACACCAGCTTTAATGAACTGGTTAGGCATCTATTAGATGTAGGTCATTCTTGCATTGTAGCCTCAGTAGCTCAATGTTTAAAGAAGCACATTTTGTTACGTCTGAACGTGGTTGCAGAAAGCAATAGTAACAAGCGTGTCTTAGGTGTTCCTTACATTCAGTGCTTATCTCATAGGCTAAAGAAAGTGAGAAGTAGATAAGGCATTAATGTTGCCCTTATGGCTGCCAATGGGCTGGGTAAGATTTGCGCCACTGTACTGAGAAAGAATGAGCCGGGAATAGACAAAAGGCAGACTCAAATATGTTTTTGCAAGACACACCCACTAGTTTACTGATTGCTGTGTATCTCTGGTTTATAAGGTTCTTTAAAGCTGTGGCTGTTTCTACATAGGACAGAGGGGCTGCTGTGTTATTCAGAGATTAACGGAACGTAAGAGGTCGTAAACCAGTGGCTAACACACTAAATTATCTTTGCATTGTCGAGGGTGTATATGCACACCAAAATTCAATGAATGCAAGCTCCTATTCGCTAGTATCGAAATCACATTTCTCTCACGTAAAGCCCCACATCTACCAGATTAATAAGTGTCGCCCCATGCCCGTGTGCAGGTGAGTGTTTGTGTCTACCTTCTTTTCAACCGCTCTGCATTTCTTCAGCTGTTAGTCAGCAATTCTGTTGTCCCGATTTCTCCCTTGTGCTCGTGTTTGCATGCCTACCTTCATTTAAGATGAAGAGTGGCACGACTGTTTGCTGCTCAACCGCAGTCTTGAAGAAAATGTCCCCACATTGCTAATTCATGAAAATATGACAGTTTTGCAAGTGAACCACGAACACAGCTGCAGGATGTGAAACATAACATTTACCTGACTCTCGCTGCATGACTTGAGTAAGCATGGTGCTTCAGGACAGCTCCTTTGCAGATCTAGAGCAAAAACGCAATACAAAATATTAAACAAAAAATACAAATACATGTTTTTACTATAAAAATGCACATAGGTTAAAAAGCACGAGCTCGTATAAGCTGCTATTCACATATTTTAAAAGGTTTCCAAGAAATAATTCTCGAAGCATCCACAAGCTACAAACATAAGTAAATTTGATAAGATGCATCGTCAGTGTGTGAGAATGCATTTTGGCTGTTACCTATTAGGTTATCTGCGTGCAACTATTATAACAATACCTGGGCAATAAACTTTATAAATGCACTTCATCTGGCACTCTGAGACTATTAATATTTACAAACGTCGATGACATGGAAAGGTTATGCGGCTTTGAATGATGATCAACAGTACATACATGACTTCCCCAATCAGCTGTGAAAATGGCTCAAGCTATCGCTCTCTGTGAGCTAAATACACGGTGAACAGTTTTATTAAACCCCATTGCCAAGATAGCTGCTTAAGACATTGCAATGACATAGTCAACAGAGAAGCGCAAAATAATGTATTTCCAGGTTTGTTGGATCAAAAATAAAATACGTCGGCCACGCCACCAGTTTGCTTTGCGTTCGCTTATATGTATTAGTAGATAGGAGGTTGCTATTGCATATACTTCATTTTAGGCCAAAGACCTAGAAAAGTGTTCACATTGGCTCTGACTGCCTTGTTTCCTAGTGGCGTGTGTGTCATCTTCACATCTTGTCTAATGCTGTTTCATTGCCTTTTATATTGCACCAACCAGTGCAGTCCCAGTCAAGCACACTACTGATTGAGTTGTGCATTGCAATCATGCAAATGTGGTTAACAAATATCAGCAAAATAAAATGTAAGGCACAATTACCTAGACAATCATAGCTTGTTTTGAACGAGAAAACTGTATTTCATTATTACGCTTCCTCCACACAGATTCCGCAGAAGTGAGTCGCAAAAGATATGTTGTTTTCATGGGCAAAATGAAGTATATGTGACGCGCCTATTGACGGCCTTTTCTATAGAATATACATATTTGATATTTTTTTGTTTTTAGCTTTTGAAGAAACTGGACACTAATAAAGCACACAAGCTAATGTGCATTCAACATGTCTGGCTGAGTAGCTATTCGATTCATGCGACATTTCAATAACAGAGCGAGTTTCATAAAAAGAGTGTATAAGAAGGTTACAGCTGTTGCTCATTGTAACAAGTTTGCTTGCCCTCTCCTTTTAGCAGATTTCTATAAAATACAAGAACCAAAGAAGGAAAACTGTAGTGATGCACCATTTGGCATAAGGCAATATGTAAGTGACTCATCGCTTAGCCTATAAAAATGACACCATATCTTAAAACAATGGTCATTCCTGCAGTGCCTGAATGTGCATTCTCATAAAGCTTGAATTCTTGCATTGTTTTAACACTACTTAAAAACTGATGATAGTTATTGACTCCAAATTCTTCCACAAAGAGTCCTATTCGCCCTTTAGAGGGTGGCAGCAGCCCACTTTAGCATACGCTAGGCACAAATAAAATCTGAAAACATATTTCTCTTGACGAACAGCCACCAGAGCAAGGTTTTGCTGCATGAGAATAACTAAAACTGAGATTTACGCACAACGCCAGCTGATAACCGTCAGTCGCACTAAAGTGAGCACACAGCAAGGGTCATTTTGGCCCGTTATATCTCGTGAACAAAGCAAATGAGGACATATGATATTAAAACCGTGTGTTCACTGACATAAGCACTCTTCACTAAAAATTGTCGTCAAAGTTGAGACCGGATTGTTTAATTTTATTTTTTGAAAATGCACTTTTTTGAAAAAAACTCGCTTCTTTAACTATTTTTTTTTCTTTTTTTGCGTTTCCCGTAGGAAAATGATCTTCCGTACAAATGTTGCAAAGGTTCTTTTCTATATTTGACACTGTTTTGAAGTTTCCGTTTGAAAAAGGAAAGGCGTCAAGGCGCCTTTCCTATTACAAGCTTAGCACACTTTTTTTATTTCTACCGTGTTTGCCATTTTTTCACATCTTCCTTTTGAGAACGGCATAAAAAAAGCTTGGATGTAATTCACAATATTGCGTTTTAAAACCAGGAAAAAAAATTTTGGACACGTCATTTACAGTTCGCGTTAAATTCTGCCGTGAAATCCGAAAACATTGCAGTGAGCAAAGACAGGAGGCCCGCACCGCCACCTCCAAATATTTTTTTGCCACGCCGGGAGCGTTTCTTGGAAATAAAATTTTCGGTTCAGTGCATTTTGAGTGTGCCCACATAAAACATAAAAACCCAGGCAAAACAAACATATCGACCAGACAGGCATGTTTGCTCTCTCGTTGAATCACCCTGCTGTGCATTGCTGCTGTGTATTTGTGGAATGTGTTTTCTCACCAATGCTTGGTTCGAGGTCACCTAAAATACTATTTTATAAGAACAGATGTGCTACTGTTAATTTCTGGGATGTCAAACTCAACAAATCCGCATCCCTTGCCACGTGTCACTCAATGCATTAAAAAAAGTTTAGCCTGGCTGGTATAGATCCTAGCAGGGTATCTCCATCCTTGATCCAATTTCAGCGCTAAAGAAGTTGATATTATGGTACAGATTCACCATGGTGCCACTCAATGGTATCAGGCTGCCTGCAATGGGAGGAATCTCTTTGTCGTGTTCCACTTGGCATTCGTGACCAAAATCTTATGGCTTTGAAGATGTGTGTACAAAGTATGGATAGGCATTGTACGCCTCAGGAAGCATTGCTTTTGTGTGCCTATCTGAAGCAAATGCATTTATGCCACGGGTATCTCTGCGCTGGCATTAGGTGTCGCCAAATAACCACGAACATTCAACTCTAGGAAAGAATGTTCAGAGCCACGTGTAACGTTCAATGCAACAACAAAAGCAAGGATTGACTGCAAGCCTACTTGGTTCACAATGAGAAGAAAAATGCTACAAGGGTCGATAGAGTGTGTAATTGCGCTTCTTGTATTGCCCAAAAGTGCTGTAGCATTATAAAAATGAGAGCGCCGTGAGAACACCATCTAACTTTGAATATGTAGGAAAGCTTCAAAATGGTGCTCCAAGAACGTTCACACATGATGAAATGAAAACAGCAAAAAAGAATGAAATATTGCACAAAACATCACAAGTCATGTCATGATTGTCATAACTGGAGGAGGGATTTCAAGCTCCCTCAAAAATTTAAAATGCTGCATGTTCATATAAACACACACACACACATACGAACACAGCACAAAAATACATGATGTATAGCAAGACCGCTACCATTAAAAAATTTTCTGGCGAGGCCCCTGCATGGTGTGTATTTGTGTGGGGTATTCTGTGCTATCTTCATTATGACACTGTAGCAATAACACAAATCTCTTTGCTGTACAAGGGTGTATACATGAAAGCCAAATTTCCTGAATGTGGCCCTATTTCCTTGAATCAATGCGGGAATTGTGGGCGGTGCCATTACTAAACATGCAAATGGAAACAGGAATAATAATAGATACACAGGGATACACGGAACAGCAACACAACACTGTAACTGGTTTCTAGACTTGACAAATTCGGCTGTTTTGGTGCGTGATATAGGTTGTTGTTATAGATTAAACTAGACCTAGAAATGGAACGACACACTTTAGTATTGAGCAGCTTCAGATCTAAATGCATTTTAACTTTGATGTTGATGTGCGGCACATATGTCCTATGTATTATCGAAGATTCCTACTCCACATTAGCACTCCTACATGTTCCTATGTTTGTGTGTAGCAGATGAAACTTATTGAACCTCACCACATGTGAGTAGTCACACATAAATCGCAAGTTTGGTCTGTGACAACAATAATGTCAAAATTGTTTACAACAGAGCTGTGGCCTACCTGCATTTGTTCATCACTCAGGTTCACATCAGCATTGGCTGCATATGGTCATCACCAGCAGGGGAGGCGGCTGCAACAATTTCTTTGTTAAAGCATTGCCGAGAATTTGGCTGGTAGGACAGGCTTTGAGAGAAAGTTGTGTAATAAGGCTGTTACCAGTCAACTCAGAGGTTATGCCAAGCAGGCATGGTCTCACGCAAACCATACACCGAATAATAGATGGGACTGACAAATACAGGGACATTTTTAACTTCGTTCATAATGGAACTAACACATTATGCACTGATTAGCTTATGTGTTAGACAGAAAATAACATGAGGGAGGTCAATATATTTCACTAATAACACACATCCTTGTCAGCCACATGCTGTAATGGGCATTCCACAATTACCCATCTAAGAAAATGTGAATAAATGTTATCTGAAATTTTTAAAGCCTCATCGTACATGTGATTATTGCTCAATACACTTTCCCATGGATTCTACTGAATGAATGTCAACAGCATGTGCTTTGCTGCCTTCAACATAATTTATGAGAAATACACTTTGTGCTTGACGAAAATTGCCGAGTTTTTGCAGAATTTCTGTGGTCTACATGTCTTTTTACAGCCAACAAAGCTCCGCATGCCAGTGTTGCACAGAATTTCTGTGGTCTACGTGTCTTTTTACATCCAACAAAGCTCCGCATGCCAGTGTTTCACTGTGCCATATCAATGGATTAGCAGGGGAAGTTGGGCGAGTTGGTACGTTATCATATTCAGCTGAACGTTTAGCGCAGCATAGGTGAGGGAAGAATTGGATGACACTGCGCTCCATTCCTGGTCTATGCCACGTTGCAGGTTCAACGAAACAAGCCATGTGAGTGCCATATAATCTACCTTAGATGCAGGGTGGCTTGTTTCCGTCCTTAGCAACATACACAATGTGCAACCACATTTATAGCATACTTTATGCAATTTAGCATACTTTAGCAAATTAAAATTTATGGTACCGTAACAGAGCCTGAGCTCGAGCTCGTGGGTATGATTACAGCGCTGTTTAAGTGGTGCTTTATGATACTTGCCGGAGTCATGGAAAACTGCAATCGCTCCACCAGTAGAGCGCGAATAGCGTATGAATGGTTTTACATAAACGCACTAGCACATAAACACAGTAATGAGTGCTTAAAACAAGCTATACAGCTGCGGAAGTTAGGAAACAAGTAATACCAATCCAATAAAAGCAGCAGTTGAGGGTAAGATGGGAGCTTGAAGAGATGAAAAATTCGTGAACACGGGGTGTTGCTGGCACCCCGTGTTCACGAATTTTGCACGTAATACCACTGTCACACGTAACTGCAATGCACGAACGCACGTACAGTGCCGAGGGCAATAGCAAATTCAGATGAGAGTACGCTTTGCCAAATTAGGTCAACACGCATAAAGGATAAAAGTGGGTGAAACTGAAAAAACTAAATACAGTGTCATGCTGCAGAAATTGCATTTTCAGCAAATCCACCTAAGCTATTGCTTAAAAGACGACAAACAATGTCCAAGAGTGCTAACCTAAACGCTTTTGGCGGTCACGTTACTTAAGGACGCACAAAATGCACGCCTAAAGAAAATATCTCTACATACACTTTATTTCTCCCACTGTACTGATTCACGGCTCATAGCACAAGACGGTGGCTGGATATCATTCCTTTAGAGCTCGTTCAAAAGAAAAAAATAAATCAAGCTTGGATTTCATTGCTTTACCCCGAGTAAGTTGACGAGTGTAAACTGCACGCATAAAACACATGACGATGGTGTGTCTGAGAAAAATGTCTCCTTTCAGCAAATATTAACATAGAGCAGCGCGTGCGCACGAGCTATTACCAAACTTTATATAACTACTGATTACGCTCTTGGACAAACGTCGTGCGCGGGCACCATGCACACAACAACGATATGTCGAACCAACAAGTTATGCGATTTCCTTCAGGGACAACGCATACTACAATAAAACGACTGACAACGTACGAAGCGTAACATTCAAAATCACTTACCTCTGGCAAGAAAGCACGCTGGCAGCGTACGCTGCAGGATGACCGCCGGTTTTCAAGCGATGTGCAGAGCAAGGAACGGCCAAGCTACCCGCGTCCGGCTGTCCGCCGGTATAGCTCCCGAAGTGCTCGAACGTCAAGGCATTTTCCAGGCCCACAGAGCGTGTCGTCGAGTAAGGATTGCGGTGCTGCTACTCACTGATGTGTGGAAACATTTGATGAGGGCACGGTCTAAAGAGGGTCTCCAAAGCATGAATCACGTCCCTCGATCACACCGAACAAAGGAGTCGCAGAGAACGGAGTCGCACGGCCGGCATCTGGTGACTATTTGCACGCTGCCGCGCATCATACTCAGTGAAGAACTGCGCTTACGTCAGTAACCGCAACACACACACACAATGCGAGGTAACGCAGTAAAGGTCGACAGCGTGAACAAAACTCGACACTACGACGCACGCACGAAATGCAGGACGTCGCCATGTCTGGGAAGAAGAAAAAAAAAAAAGCGCAGGGCGGCAGGGCGATGGTCCGATGGTGGCGACACTAGCGCCACCACCACCTCAGTTCAGTTTCGGTATCGACATAAGAACAGGAAAATCGTGTGTACGTTGCTATAATAGCTCAAACACCGAGTGCACCGCTGCAAGAAGGAAATGCTCTATCTT